>NC_056730.1:219531462-219613962 GCF_019279795.1 Protopterus annectens | reverse complement strand
CTGACCTTGTATTACAATACTCTTATACAGATCTCCTAGACAGTAATATTTTGTAGGACAGTGTGGGTGACAGTGATGTGTAATACCTCATTATTCAGAGCAACTGCATCAGTCACAATGCCATACAATACCAATGTAAACAGTACCAGTACAGGGCACCATTCTTGTATTTCTGGGCACAGTGTTGGTATCTGGCAGACCTGTGAAAGAAATGTTTGTTAACACTACTTGAATGTTCCCACACACAGTGTCAGATTCCACATTACTATTATGCACATACATCTCACTCTGTTACTGTACACACTCTGGCTACAGCTTGACAAGTTGGGGTGTAAATGGGACATACGTGACGTCTTAGTCTCATAAGGTTTTAGGGAGTTGTTAGTGTGTCAGCTTTCTTCTCATAGATGTGTGTCAATCAGTTGTATTTCCTGTTTGCTGCCTATACATCTGGGATCATCCCACTGATTTCCCAGAAGGACAGGTTGATAGGCAACAGATATGGGCCACTTTACTGGACATTCTGGACATATCTGTACAGTTGTGGGGTATGATTCTGTATGCAGACTACTACCACTGGCAAGATTCAAACCATGGCTGCGTGTGTTAAAAAAAACAACAGTTCACATCTCAGTTGCATGTGCTATTTGGATTTGGTTGTCTGCATTTTCCCTGTTTTCTGTCTATGTGTCTTTCAGTTGTACTAAATGGCCTCTGGTGATTACACCAGTCATATACAGGCATTCCTACACATTCGATTTATGGTGCACGGTGTGGGTAACAGTGCTTAATACAACAGTACTATTACATGATTTCAAATCTACATTACCATATGATACCAGAGTATACACATGCAGTCCAGCAGTTAGACCTTTATTGTCAGGTTGTTATGCTTTTATTTATATACAAACTATATGAGACTCTTCCTGCCATATTCTCCAGTGTATGCAGTACTTGCCTTGAACAATACAGGTTTTATACAGGCAGTTGATTTACTACTACTTTTAGTTTTATTTCCTATGACAGTAAATGCATGGGTATTACTGACCTGCCTCGCATCGCAAACTCACCAGGCAACTGATGTGGGCCTCTTGGTTCGTGGCCCACTCCATTGCAACTCTGGGGGACATAAGAGGAATATTTAGCAATACCTATCCATGGTATACCTGAGCTGGCAATTATTACACACATAGCGGGGTGATACTTACACACAAATGGAACACTCCCTGCCGCTCTAGCCTCTTGGATCCACTGCTCCAAGAGGTCCCCCTTACACTGCTTCAGGTCGGCATAGTGATGCCTGACCTGATCACCAGTTCAGGGTATGCCAGTGGCACTGGTGAGGTCATAGGCAAGACTGTCCCAGGCCTCCATCTTATATTGGGAGCCCTGGTACTTTCCCTGCAGCATCTCTAATCATGGTCTTTGACAAGGAATCCTGCCATGACTCTGGACTCCTGGATGCACCAGCACTGCACACAAATGCACACACCTTCTCCCCTTCCTGACATTGTGCCTGCATGGGGAAGCTACAACCAGTTATGAGATGTATTCCCACCTCTTGGGTTTAAGTAGGGCTAATTTCCTGCACTTTTCCATGATTGGCCAGTTTTGAAAAGGCTAGGCTATGGGCAAACCTGCTTACCTAGGGTTGGCATTGTTTAAAGGGGTATAACACTGGGCACATTTATTTAGCTGACCTATACATTGCTTACACCTCCTAAGCTGGCCTGTGCAATTCTTAGTGTTGCTTACATTTGACTTTGCATTATAATTCCTTTTTGGCATTGATTTATTATTCATTACACCTTATATGTATGCCTGGTATCCATGATTCATGTGTACATACACTGTATGGGGTCCTTGTGTTTTATTGGGGACTTCAACACTCCATTACAATTACACCTGACTTCTGGGCTTACTGCTGTACTCCAGTTCACATATTTATGTTATGTAGTGGGTTAAGGCACATATGTGTGTATACTGATTCCTTTCACAGGTTCAGTTTGGTTTTACTATGGTGAAGACTGGTTTGCTCATACCTCATTCTTCTGTACTTCTGTGATGGGTTGGTATTTAACTACTGTGACTATAGTGTACAGGGTCTTGGGTTCGAGACCTCCATGGTTGTTTATTTTGTTGATGGGCAGAACGAGGGCCATTGCATACAGAGTGATTAAGGCACTTTTAAGCATTTGTAAGTGGGTTTGCGCTGGTTTGAGTGAGGGTAAGCAATGCTAACCTCCAGTTATATCTGCTTACAGAGAGTTAGCTTCAGAATTGCTTAACCTGTGTGTGCATTGCTTATCCCCATGCAAAAGGGCTTAGACCTGCTTACCAGTGTGTAAATATGCTTACTACTGCTTATTGGTGCTTAAACCTGATTACTACTGCTTTATTCATTATGATACTGACACCTCACATGTGCATTTACTGCAGTACTCAAGTTCCTAAATATATGCTACTTATTGGGTTATGCAACATAAATATTAGTCATAACGTGCTTTGCCATGGAAAATGGAATGTGCTGCATTGGGTCTCAAACCGAGAATGCCTGCTGGTAAGGTGAATGCTCTGGCCACTACTCTATTGCTTTGCTGCTTCATTTGCATATATATTCCTTGTTATCCTCTTCAGCCATTTAAGCTGCATTAACCATAGCTAAGCGATGGGCACACCCACGCACCTATGGTTAGCTTTCATCGTATTTAAAAAATTAAATAAATGGGTTTGTTCATTTTATTTCTGTATACTATTGCTGTTGTACACAAGGGGGCTGTTGGTAGAGATATGCAGACACCTATGAGCCATCTCGCTTTTTTCTTACCCCTTTCTGCTTTTCTTCATTGCGGGGGCATGTTTATTCTGAGAGCTCTGCTCTCAGACATGTCCTCTACACTCTTACATGCTCCATGTAAGATTAGGAGCTCAGGCAGCATGCCTCATTACTATGCATTACACACTGCCGTCCTGCTCCTAAATGGCCACCCCCATGCAGGACTAAGCAAGTCTGGCATGGAGGAATAGTAAATCCATGGGAATATCTTTTTAACATCTCATCCAAAGGACAACACACTCAGGATTGCAACACTCCCTCTTATGCTGTACTGCAGGGTCAGCAATCCATATACCTGATAAAGGAATAGAACCCACAGCCTTCTGCACCAACAGCAAGTGTGCTGCCTGTGGCACCACTAACACTGCTAACAAGTCCAGTCATTACAGAAAAAGAAAATAATAAATTATGCAACATTTCATGTAGTGTGTAATAATTTGGCAGAGTATAGTCAAAATGGAGCAGTACTGAGAACAAAGAACTAATACTTGGCAGAAAATGAAGTATAAAGTGTCATTAAGCTTGTTAAGCATCTGTACAAAATACTATGATAATAATTTTAACTATATTAGTATTCATAACAGATTTTAGTTGTGGCATCTTTATTCCAGTGAATGATATGCATCCACACAAGCTGACATTTCAGTGCATTTCCCACAAAGTCAAGTTTTTTTCCTTCAATTAGAATGGAAGCACATGAACCTTGAACATTTAGAGAGAACAGTAGGACATTTTGAGCAACTCTTTAATTTTGTTCTTCACCTTTACCAAAACAGACTTTCATAGGCAATTTTTCTGTCATCTAAAACTGATAACAAAAGTAGTACTTTTTACAAGGGCAATCATTTTTATTTACATTAATTCTGCCCCCATTTAGGTGTTCATCTGGGTCGAGATTCCTACCACTCTTGCTTGCGATACCCAATCATTTGTGATTAATTTCTCGAGGCAAGCAAAACTGGTTCTCTTCGTACAACAAAAGTGTGTGCATGTGTGTGTGTTTGTGTGTGTGTGTGTGTGTGTGTGTGTGTGTGTGTGTGTGTGTGTGTGTGTGTGTGTGTGTGTACATTTGTGTATGTATGTATTTTATATATATATATATATATATATATATATATATATATGTATTATTTTATCCAACAAAGGCTTACATTATGGCCTCAGCACGATGAAATACAGTGCTACTATCATGTTACCCTGCTGACATTTTTTCGGAGATAAATTATACAGCATAAAGGATGATAAGATTCTGAAGCCAGTGAAACAAATCCCTAAAGAAGGTAATGTTAATTTTAATGAAGACGTAACATGGTGAACATGAAGAAGATGAATAAAATTTAAATTAAACAAAAGGTGAAAACAGGGCAGGTGCTAGCATTTTGGGGGTCCCAGCAAGTTTCAAGTTGGTGGCTCAGGAGAATATAAAGTTTGACCACATTGCCGTTACACCCCCTTCCCTGTCAAGCTCATCCAGCACCATTAAACAATGATCACTATAGTGTTACTACATTCAGATCATTAAGAACTGAAGTGCCAAGGTGCACACACTAAATGGCATTTAGCACCAATATTACATTATGACAAGCTGCCTTCTGTCGAAGGTTGGGCGCTGGGCTGGCAACTCGACACAGTAAAACTCCACTGCCAATAATAAGCAGAAAGATGATCCACTGTGGCGACCCCTAACCGGGAAAAGCCAAAAGAAGAAGAAGTTACATTATGACAAGCCCCTCTACCACCACGTGGTAGCCACTCATAGATGTGTATGCACACTGACTGCATACTCCTCATCTGCCCAGATTTTCACTGAATGTCCAGATTTGACTCCTTTTTGTGCTGTTCCTCAAAATGTTTAGTTTTCTAGATTTTTCAGCAAATCACTGAGGGTTAAATTTACTAAATAATGACAGGCATTTGAGTTTCATACTTCATATCCTTCAGAAAATACATGTTAACACAGGACCTGTTTTTCTAGCAACTTTTTTAAGTTTATAATAGCAATATTTAAACTTTATCCCTATTTTTAAGGCTTTGTCCCCCATTATCGTTGGCTTTGTTCAGGCTTTTTTCTGCCAAGAGGTTGAGAGGTATGACTGACTGGCATTTAGTAGCAATGTTGTTACAGAACCACAACGCTCTGTACCTCATTAAGGTAGCCAGTCCCATTGAGGTACACAATAACACCCACACTGACTTCCACACACAGCATAGACACACAAGACAAAGACAGCAATACAGTAAGGCTGAAAAGAGACACCCACACAGACTCCCTCACACAGGACAGTGGCACATAAGACATACAGCTACAGAGACTCCCTCACACAGGACAGAAGCACACAAGACAGACAGCTGCACAGACTCTTCTACATAGGACAGATATCCACACATGATAAAGGCAGCAGTACAGCAAGACAAAACATTAACACTCATACAGACTCCCAAACACAGTTCAGACACCCATACAACATAAAGACAGCATTATAGCAAGACTGAACAGAGGTGCACAAGACAGACAGCTACACAGACTATTGCACACAAGACAGACACACCCATGATAAAGACAGTACTACAGCAAGACTGATCATTAACACCACACAGACTCCCACATACAGGACAGGCACCCACACAAGATAAAGACAGCATTATAGCAAGACTCAACAGAGATACAGAAGGCAGATAGCTAAACAGACTTTTGCACACAAGACAGACACACAGACACAATTATGATAAAGACAGCACTACAGCAAGATTGAACACTGACACAGACTCCCATACATAAGACAGATGCTCTCAGCCACATAGGACAGAGACAAAGAAAAGTAGGACAAAACTGCTGCAAGACTGAACAGAGACCCACACAAGATGAAGGCAGCGCTATCACAGAACAGAACTGAGACCCCACAAACACAGACTCCCAAACACAAGATGATGACAGCACTCTGGCAACACTGAAACACACAAGCATGCCATCACACAAAGCAGACAGTTACTGACATGCAGAACAGTCATACTGCAGTGGCACACAAGACAGCCATGGGACAGACATAGAAAAGACTACAGAGACTCAAGACATACCAGGGAAAGCCATGGGGATTATTGTGCCTGAGGCAGACAGACTCAAACCCAAAGAAACACAGAAAAGAGAGCCATGTGGATTCCTGCGTCTGAGGCAGACAGACTCAAACCTAGAGAGAAACAGGTGAAGCCAAGACCACCAGAGTTCCATTTATCATCAATGTGCAGTTATCTCCTCAGCTTTTCTGATTGCTGCCACTTTTAGTGCCACAAGCAATTTGTTCTGCCTATGCTTCTGTCTTGGCCTCATGATGAGGCCTGCTGCTCCCAACTGTCCTGGTCTCATGAATAGTCCTACCACTCCCAACTGCCCTTGCCTAATGACTAGTCCTGCTGCACCCAACTGTCCTGGCCTCACAATGAGTCCTGGTGCTCCCAGCTGTCCTGGCCTCATGAAGAACCCTGCTGCTCCTAGCTGCTTTTGCCTAAACAAATCCTGCTAGTTTCATCCTCCTTGTACTACTTGGTCCTACCTGCTGGAGTAAGCAAACATCAGTGAATACAGTGCATATTATACAAGCCAAGCTAAGGTGCTACATGAAATTTACTGCCATACAGCATTATAAAAGCATAAAGCATTATAAAACATTACTGGAAAGGAAATATGAGCACATACCTAGAGTTTTACTGGGATCCTATGAATTTTCTTCCGGACAAAGTTTTTAATGAGGCTGACATTTGATAAACCTTGTCCCACTTCATGTTCAGTTGAGAGCACAGCTCAGCCTGAATGTCTCTCCTGACTGATTGATCAACATAGGTATGTCTTTAAGAGTTTCTTTTCTGCAGTAGCCACTGTAATAGATACAATCAAATAAATGCATAGTGAAACATAAGTATTTATATAGATGTCTTGTAAATGGTTGTGAATAAAGACATTTAACACAGTCAGTGGTGATTATTCATTATCAATCATTTGAGAAAGGCTTTTCAGTTCATGTCCAAGATCAGAGTCATCTATGTCACAGTGGCCACTTATCCTGTCAGTCAGTTGTTCTTTCAGAGTCTTGCACTGTTGGATAAATGTGTCTTCTGCAACTTCACTCAAGGCTTTAATATTTGATAAAAATCCAAAGGTCTTATCAAACTGTGAACGCTGCTCAAACTGGTCAGTAAATGATTGTATTGATATGTCCAGCAGCATACTGAAGAACTCTACATGTACTGTTACTACTGGATCCTGGACAGTCTCAGCTTCTCCTTCATAGTCAAAGAAGGTCATTACTTTCCTCTTCCTCTTTCCCTGAAATGTGGTGCCAGCATCCAGTTCTTCTGCTATCTTGAAGGCTTCAGCCATGGCATGTTGAAATCCTGTCTCCCTGTAATTCTTCAGCAAGTCCATAGCTGACTCGAGCACATTGACACATGTAGAAATATCAACCGATGGACTCTGCAGAACTTTGCTTGCACAGATTACCTCTGTCAGCACATCATACCAAATCACTAAACATACAATGAATTGATATGACATAAGTTCCAGGCATAGTTCCCTTGCTTGTTGATATCTTGCAACATCACTCTACGACTCCATTCAACTGAAGTCATACTGCCTTAACAGAGTCTATCCTGCATTCCCAGTGAGTCTCAGACAGTAGCTTCACAGTGATATTTATGAGTCATTTCAAGATTTGCTGTCAGCTCATTGATGCTGAACAGAGTACGGAAATGATCTGCAGACATCCAGAGAAAGACACCGCCTGTAGTAATGAATGTGCTCCATCACTAACTATAAGATTTAAACTATAGTAGGTACATGACACATAAAAAGCCCTTGAATTCATTTGTTTTATCCAGGCCTGCACTCCAGCTCATTTCCCTTTCATGTTGCTGCATTGTCATATCCTTGTCTTCTACAGTCGTTAATGTCCAGTTGATGAATTTGCAGAGGCTAAAGAAGTACTTCTGTAAGTCCTGCCCTGATTGTATCATTCACAGGCAGAAATCCCAGAAAGTGTTCCTCAACTGTGGCTGCAGTCCTTAAAATGTCCACATACCTAACTACTACAGTCATTTGCTCTTGATTACTGATGTCTACCATGTAATCAAGAATCACAAATAAGTACCTATATTGTATCAAAACAAATTCCCACAAAGTTTTTTTTCTCTAATACAATTCATTAAAGTATGTTTCATATTTTATTCAACTTTATATGATGTATACTTAGTTTCTTCAGCTTCTTTATATTTCATTACACTTTTAACTAGCAGTTTCCCCAACATTAACCACCACAAAAACTTGTGTTTCTTGTACATCCTGAAACCTTTTTTTGTCATTCTTTAAATAAGTTTCTCCTTCTTTAACTAACCCCCTCCCATGGCCTATCATAATAATAATATTTATCCATTATTGCATCATACCATAAACTCCCATGTGGAAGCTTCTCTTCAATTCACTTTTTCTAATTTCTCCACATAAGCTCTCAGTCTTCCAATACCTTATTCCCATTTCCTTTTTCCTTTTACCACTTCTTAAACTTTCACATACTTTTCTATATTTTCCAAAACATGTTACTGATGGGATCCTTATTTTCTCTTTCTTACTTTTCTCAATACTCAGTACAGGCTTAATGAAGCCAAAAGAAAAGAGTATTCTCCTAGCAAATACTTCACTTTGCCTAACAATATTGGATGCTATAAACACTTTCTTACAAAATGACAATTTAAATGCTTTCCAAATAAATATGAACTTTCTAAAAACTTTTCTAACAGTTCTTCCCATCATTTCAGTACTTTCATTTGTGTACCAAATTCTATTCTTATTTTTTTCAAAGGAAATACCCTACTGCACCATAACATTAACTTTTTTGTTTATTAAGTTTCACTCATCCAGTACTTCAATATGTATTACTAAGAATTACGACTAAATGATCTGTGTAATTAGCAGATGATTCATTTTTAGTCAATGAAAGCAGTTTTGGCAAATGCAAAAGCTCAAAAAAACATTCATCAGATTAACATTTTAGGAACTTTTTTAATCTACAGAGGGAAAAGACAACTGTACCTTCATTTGATCAGACACTCCCACAACATCTGAATATATAGGTACCAACTTTGGCACTGCAAAACAGTGGAGAAAGAGGAAAAATCTCATTATCAAATAAAGTAGTTTCTTCAAACATTGTTTGATCATTTAACCCTCACAAAAGTTGCTGTCAATGAAATTACAGGAACCATTACCAAACACTAGCAATCTTATTCCTTCTAACAAATTCCATCTTACTCCCTGGAAAAACATATTACAATTCTATATGACAGCATTAAGAATCAACCAAATAAAATATGACTCAGTGGTTAGCCTTGTTTGACTCTCTTTCCTGTTTTAATTCCAAATAATTCCATTAAGAAGTACAGCATTCAATGTATTATTATACATTCATTTTACTATGTTTATTATTTTATCACTAATAATATAACTATATAAGAAGCCTCACTACCTAGTCAACTGTTTTCTCCAGTTTACAAAACTAATAACCTTCCTTCATGTTAACTGCTATTTATTTTGTCTACACTTCTCCTCACAAACAATAGCATATCTTTAATTTGTTTTCCTGATATCCCAAAATACCCCTTCAGTGAATAGTTTTTCAAAACTGTATTTATTATTTCCTGTAAATGCTTAAATATGCTTTTGTAATCGATACTGCTTATAGAAATGTATCTCCAGATTTTAATTCCTCCCTGTTCACTTTCTTAAAAATAAACTGTATTATATTGTGGCATGTCCTTGCTAACACTTTTCCATTTCTTTACCATTAAATCAACATTTACAAAAAAGTATTTTGAAAGACTTCCATATTTTTATAAAAGTCATAAAAATATCACATGATCCTTGTAATGTCCCTTAATCAAAACTCAAACTTTTATTGCAATTTCTTTTTCTAAAAGCTGACACTTTTATCTTATATTCTTCTTTTTTTCTTTTGTGAACATGACTGTTTAAATAAAGTTGTACTATTCTCATTATATCAATGTGCCCCTTTTCCACAATTCCATTTATACTTATACGTATATTTCATCCTACCTGGTTCTTGTTTCACTATATTTCCAAATAGTGATAACTTCTTCTGTTGCATCATTTAATTGTGTCTATATATTATAGACTTCATCTTCTCTTGTTTTATATAGCTCACTTTCCTATTTTAATCTATGTTGTTTGCCCTTCTTTAAGACTTGTTCATAACATTCTATTGAATTTTGTCTTTTTTTTCCTGTTCTGCATATCTCTTTCCATTTGACAATATATAACCACACATTTTGTGTATATATCACCTCCAGCAATCAATTTAATTTACACAGAGGTCTCACAATGTCACATGTTCTTCTCATAATAAGTAGCTTTCTGTTTTCGTGTTTTCAGTTTCCAATGCCATACCATCTAATGGTTTTATGCCTCTTCCTTCTCTAATTCTATCTACAACTACTCATACTGATATAGCATAATGGTCTACATATCTTCCTTACTATTTGCAACATCATTAGGTTCTCAGAAGACAAATAATCTATTTCTATAACTAATATGCCTCTTCTATACATTTATCCCATGCACTGCTCTATTATCAAATTTCCATATCTCACAAGATAATAAACAGTTTTTATATCTGTCATTATTTTACTTTATTCTTTCACAAATTGCAGTTTGTGTCAATCAGTTAATGGTATGTCTATACTGACTGTAACATAATAGTTTAAAGTTTCAAATAGTTTTCTGTTTTCTTCATACCAGTGTTTGTATATAGTTATTAACCTATATATCCCACCCCCACCAAAATTTGGCATTGCATGGCTTACATACTACCTGGTACTGGGATCTCAACCACTACATCTAATACTTTAATTATATCATTTAATAGTACTGAAATTCTATAATGTACATCTCCAAAGATCCATAGATTTTTACAATCTATAATATCTGATGTTCTTTTTATTTGAATGCTAATGTCTTACCATTTAATAAGCAAGTTATATCAGCATTTATTTTATATTAAATGATATACAGTCATCATTCTAACTTCATTAATGATGGTGTTTAGATTTATGGAGCTTATAGTGAAAATAACCATTCCCTTTTTCACAATTGTTTAGCTCATGTTTTTTTTTTCTTTCAAATCATTTTTCATGTTGTACTAACCTTTCCATCTGTCTCTTCATAATTATCATCTTCAATTAAGTTATATGTGTTACTAATATGTATAGCGTACTCTTTATCACTACCATCAACCTTCCTCTTTGCTATCATCATCCTTTATATTATCTTCCTCAGACTCATTAACATCAGCATTATTTTAATTTTTATCTACTTCCTTCACATGATGTTGGATTTTTTCTTGATCAATACATTTTAGACAACCAAACCAAGCAAACCTTTTGTTTAACATTTTATACAAAAAATGTATATTTATTTGCTAAATGATCCTTCTCTCCAGATTTAATATATCAAAGTTTGTCACTTTGTTGTATGAGATACATAGCTGAATTACAACGGAATCACGTTTTAATTGTGCCCCTAGCATATTGCATTACCCTTTATCATGAAATATCTATAGCACTCAGAATATGTAGCAATTTACCATCATATAAGCTTAAACTTGCCAACACTTCCCAAGAACCATTCCATAGCCTCCTGTCATCAATTAGATTTATGACATTAAATACTATTTGACACATAGAAAAATAAGCAGCTCATTAATTATTTTGTCTGTAGCTCATTAATTATTTTGTCTGTAGTCCAAAATTGGACTACAACTCTCTTTTTTGTTTCAGGTTAAGCCCTTTAATATGCTGCCCATGGCTTACACACCCCTGGATTTACTATTTCTCCATGCTGGACTAGCTTAGTCCTGCATGGAGGCAGCCATTTAGGAGCAGGACGGCAGCACTCCATGCATATTAATGAGGCTCGCTGCCTGAGCTCCTAATCTTACACAGAGTGTGTAAGAGTGCAGGGGGCGTGTCTGAGAGCAGAGCTCTCAGAATATACATGTCCCCACAATGAAGAACAACAGAAAGGCCCATGAAATGAGCGAGACCGCTAATTGGTGACCGCATATCACCACCAACATTCCCCCTCATGTGCAACAGCAAGTAAATACAAATTAAATGAACAAACCTGTATTTATTTTTAAAAAATCTGATTAAAGCTAACCATAGGTACGTGGGTGTGCCCATCGCTTAGCTATGGTTAATGCAGCTTAAATGGCTGAAGAGGATAACAAGGAAGACATATGGAAACAAAGTAGCATAGTAATAGTGTAGTGGGCAGAGCATTTGCCTTGCGAGCAGGCATTCCCGGTTTGAGTCCCACTGCAGTACATTCCATTTTCCATGGCAAAGCACATTATGACCAATATTTTTGTTGCATAACCCACTAAATAACATATATTTATGACGTGGAGTACTGCAGTAAATGCACATGTGAGGTATCAGTGTCATAATGAATAAAGCACCAGAAGGTTTAAGCACCAATAAGGAGTAGGAAGCATATTTAAGCATTAGTAAGCAGATTTAAGCCCTTTTGCATGGGGGTAAGCAATGCGTACACAGGTTAAGCAATCCTAAAGCTAATTCTGTGTAAGCATCTGTAACCAGAGGTTAGCATTGCTAACCCTCGTGCAAACCCATGCAAACCCACTTACAAATGCTCATAATTGCCTTAATCACTTTGTATCCAACGGCCCTTGTTCTGCCCATCAACAAAATAAACAACCATGCAGGTCTCGAACGCAGGACCCTATACACCACAGTCACAGTAGTTAACCAGCAAGCCATCAAAGAACTACAGAAGAATGAGGTATCAGCAAACAAGTCTTCACTGTAGAAAAAACAAACTGAACCTGTGAAAGGAATCAGTATACAGACATATGTGCCTTAACCCACTACATAACATAAATATGTGAACTGGAGTAAAGAAGTAAGCCCAGAAGTCAGGTGTAGTTGTAATAGAGTGTTGATGTCCCCAATAAAACACAAGGACCCCATACAGTGTATGAACACATGAATCATGGAAACCATTCATACATATAAGGTGTAATGAATAATAACTCAATGCCAAAGAGGAATTATAATGCAAAGTCTAATGTAAGCAATGCTAAGCATTGCACAGGCCAGCTTAGGAGATGTAAGCAATGTGTAAGCCAGCTAACTCAATATGCCCAGTGTCATACCCCTTTAAACAATGCCAACCCTAGGTAAGCAGGTTTGCCCATAGCCTAGTCTTTTCAAAACTGGCCAATCATGGAAAAGTGCAGGAAATCAGCCCTACTTAAACCCAAGAGGTGGGAATACATTTCATAACTGGTTGTAGCTTCCCCTTGCAGGCACAATGGCAGTAAGGGGAGAAGGTGTGCACTTTCGGGCACAGCACTGGTGCATCCAGGAGTCCAGAGTCATGGCAGGACTCCTTGTCAAAGACCATGATCAGAGACTGCTGCAGGGCCAGTACCAGTGCTCCCAATATAAGGCAGAGGCCTGGGACCATCTCGCCCCGTGACCTCACAAGTGCCACTGGCATACCCCGAACTGGTGAGCAGGTCAGGCATCACTCTGCTGACCTGAAGTGGCATAAGGGGGACCTCTTGGACCAGTGGAACCAAGAGGCTAGAGCAGCAGGGGATGTTCCAGTTGTGTTTAAGTATCACACCCACTATGTGTGTAATAATTGCCAGCTCAGGTATATCATGGATAGGTATGGCTAAATATTCCTCTTATGTCCCCAACAGCTGCAATGGAGCAGGCCACGAATCAGGAGGTGCACATTAGTCACCTGGCGAGGTTGTAATGTGAGGCAGGTCAGTAATACTCATGCATTTGCTGTCATAGGAAATAAAACTAAAAGTAGTAGTAAATCAATTGCCTATATAAAACATGTATTGTTCAAGGCATGTACTGCATACACTGGAGAATATGGCAGGAAGAGTCTCATATAGTATGTATATAAATAAAAATGCAACAGCCTGACAGTAAAGGTCTAACTGCTGGAATGCATGTGTATACTCTCGTATCATATGGTAATGCAGATTTGCAATCAAGTAATAGTACTGTTGCATTAAGCACTGTTATCCACATCGTGCACCATAAATTGAATGTGTAGGAATGCCTGTATATGACTAGTGTAATCCCCAGAGGCCATTTAGCACAACTGAGAGACACATAGACAGAAAACAGGGAAAATGCAGACAACAAAACCCAAATAGCACATGGAATTGAGATGTGAACTATTGTTTTGTTTAGCACACACAACCATGGTTCGAATCCTGCCAGTGGTAGTAGTGTGCATACAGAATCATATCCCACAACTGTACAGATATGTCCAGAATGTCCAGTAAAGTGGCCTATATCTGTTGCCTATCAACCTGTCCCCCTGGAAAATCAGTGGGATGATCCCAGACGTATAGGAAGCAAACAGGAAATACAACTGATTGACACACATCTATGAGAACAAAGCTGGCACACTAGCAACTCCCCAAAAACTTTTGAGACTAAGAAGCCACATATGTCCCATTTACACCCCAACATATCAAGCTGTGGCCAGAGTGTGTACAGTAACAGAGTGAGATGTATGTGCATAATAGTAATGTGGAATCTAGTACTGTGTGTGGGAACATTCAGGTAGTGCTAACAAACATTTCTCTTACAGGTCTGCCAGATACCAACACTGTGCCAAGAAATACAAGAATGATACCTTGTACTGGTGCTGTTTACATTAGTATTGTAGGGTATTGCGACTGATGCAGTTGCCCTGAATAATGAGGTTGTACACATCACTTTCGCCCACATTGTCCTACAAAATATTACTGTCTAGGAGATCTGTATAAGAGTGTTGTAATACAAGGATAGAATGCAAAAGCACAGGGCATTAATAAGACAGAAAGCAGATAGGAGATATACAGCAATATCTATATAGCAGAGACAACTGTTATGGACAGTGTTTAAGTTGTAGCAGACACAGCCATGATCTGAATCCTGGGAGTGGATGTATGCTGCATACATAATCATACCCTACAACTGTACAGATGAGGCTAGAATGTCCAGTATATGGGCCCATATCTTCTGCCTGTCCCTCTGTCTCCCTTGTAAGTCCATGGGATGATCCCAGGTGTTTAGCCAGCAAACAGGGAATCCAAGTGATTGTCAAACATCTATGAGAACAAACCTGTCACTGTAGCAACCCCTAAAACTCTTAGGAGAGCAATATTTCAAGTATGTCCTATCTACACTCCCATGTTGTCAAGCTGTGAACAGAGTGTGTACATTAATAGACTGAGATGTATGTGCATAATACTAAGGTGTAACCTGGAAGTTTGTTTGGCAACAGTCAGGTAATGCTAACAAACATTGCTCCCACAGGTACGTCGGATACAAAGACTGTACTGAGAAATAAAGACCATTATAACCTGTACTGGTACTGTTCACTCTGGTATTGTAGGGAATTGTGAGTGTTGCAGTTTCTCTGAATAATAAAGTATCACTGCTCACTGTCACCCACACTGTGCTACATAATAAAACTGTGTAGGAAAGCATGTATATGTGTGTATCAGGTCACTAAAGGTGGAAAAGGGGAATATTATAGATATATCCCGGCACACCAGCATGTGGTCAACACATGGCCAGAGTCTGTGCAGAAAGAGTTGGATAGCTATGTGCACAAATCATCCTGGAATCTGGGAGTATGTGTAGAAATAGTTAGTTGGTGTTAAACATTCTCTCCACAGGTATACCAAGTAAGAGGTGTATACTGCAGGTAAAACCAGTGCATGTATAATGATGATGACAGCCATATCACTCTCCAAAGTAAGGCTATAGGGTAGCATAGTAAGTTACAGATAACAGCACTGACTAGGAGAGTAATGTGGACTACAGGAATATACTAGTTGGTAATTGACATCCCCCCCACCACATCTCCAACAATAATCAACATACCCACCCCAATTGGTATGTACTGACACCTATGCTCTGATAATGTCCAGTTGTTTGATAAATATTTTAAATGGTTCCAATGCATGTGCTATATTGAATTATTCCAACATTGGTGGCATGGTGTCATCAATGTACCTGCATGCTGTTCTTATTACCACTGTGGTCCCATATGTGCATGCGTTCTGTTTGCTATGAAACTGTTCTGTATCTGGTGTCTGGGTTAATGAGAATATCTATGCATGCTGTTATACTTAACCCTGGAATGTGTTGACTATTACTAACCCACATATGATGAAATCTAGACACTTTAGCATGCTTGGGAAGGCTGGTCCCAGCGGACCCACCTATCCCACCAGCACAGAGCACCAGCATGTCTGGGGCCCAACCCGGGTCCTCCCTGTCCATTGGTCCTGCATCACCTTCGGGTGGAACCATCTCATAGGATAGGGCTCGCCCCCCTGGGAGCAGGTGCAGACAGGCACCTGTCACCCATCGCCAGGTCAGGGTCATGGTGCATAGAAAGATCAAACAGCAGCTTGGTGATCTTCTTCACCAGCTTGAGGGCTGCATGGCGCAACTATAGCATCAGTCTGGCTCTGCGACTCAGCCACCAGCACAGCCAACATCAGAGCTGTGAAGGTGCAGTGGTGACTGCCCATGGGTGGGGACCACAGTCCCACTGTTTCCACTAGGGGGCTCGTGGGCTTCCAATTTCCCAGCACCCCTCCCCATCAAGATGTTTACCCCCCACATGAGTCATATACTGCCCCTGTCTGCATCTTGTTTGTCTTGTCTGTTAACCTACCCAACCTACCTCCCCAAATATACCTACTACCCCTCCTCAACATCCCACTCTCACCTCAAAAAAACAAAAAGGGCAATCTATTCCCACAAAAAAATCTTGCCCCATACATAGCTGTCCATTTCGCACACATGTCCAGTGGACACATGTAATCCAGTCTAATTGGCATCACAACTTATTATTGTTGTCCTCATCCCCTCCCAGGGGTTTGAGTGTCCAAATCTACCTCAAAATTCAGTGTATGTGCACAGCTGTTGCTGTAGACGAAATGGACAGCTATGGACATTCCTACACCCTTCCTGCACATCTCTGGCTAGTTTCCCTACTGTCTTTCCCTCTTTGTGCCCCTTTTTACACCACTTTCCTATCAACCCCTTTTTCTTTTCTTTTAAATAAATTAGCGAGGGGGTAAGTGGGAGTAAGCAGTTTTAAGCAGAAGTAAGAGGGTTTATGCCTGTTTGCATGGAGGCAAGCAATGCCTACACGGGATAAGCAATTTAGAAGCTAACTGAGTATAAGAAGCTGTAACCAGAAGTTAGCAATGCTTGCCTCCACTTAAACCTGCACAAACCCGCTTACAACTGCTCAAAAGTGCCTTAATCACCCTGTATCCAATGGCCCTTGTTCTCCCCAGTATAAAAAATAAACAGCCTCTGCAAGGCTCAAACCTAGGACCCTTCACACCATTGGCAAAGTGATTTACCACTAAGCCATGTGAGATACAAACAGCCTGGATGCATTCACAAACATATCATCCAACCCAGTCATTTAACAGTACAGAGAATGTATTGAAACATGTAGATGAATGTGTGTATGTAAATATATTAATATCTAAACAGAGACAACATATATATATATGTATATATATATATATATATATATATATATATATATATATATATATATATATACATCTATATATGAGCATATATACATGCAAATACCTACATCTATAGATATATATGTCTATAGCTATATGTCGAAATATGTAGGTATATACGGACATAGTTATACTTATGTAAGCAGATATATGTATCTATATAGGCATATATGGATGTACATCTGTAGATAATGATGGGAAAATAACTAAAACATATATGTCCACATGCACTGTTAATGGGGTCTTGAGGCCCCAAACAATATACGTCTTGTCCGAAAAGGTATACTCCCCCCCCACAGCCAAACACATCCGCCCTGCAATACACTACCAAGTGTTGCAGATCCCATAACCAGGACCTGACATGACATGGTCACAAGATGTTAAAAGTACTACATCCCACCTGTATGATATCAGGCTGGTATTGGCAACATATCATGCAGTACAGTCTGGCTCCCATAGGAAATGTACAATGTGGAAGCTATCAGCATCCCCAGGATACATATACACAGACACATATATGCAGATACAGATATACATACACACATATATATATATATATATATATATATATATATATATATATATATATATATATATATATATATACACATATATGTATATATAGATATATGTATATGTATATATAGATATATGTCTATATAGCTATATATGTATGCACATCCTATGTGCACAGTTATGCCTGGATATGTTGGTATATATGTAGGTGTCTATAACTATATGTGCATACATATCTATTTTGATATACCTACTACTGTCAATATATATGTAGATATCCATACGTATATGTGCATATGTATCTCTATCTGTATATGTGTAGACATATATTGCTCTGTATATGCATATATTTGGGTGTTGATATATATATATATATATATATATATATATATATATATATATATATATGTGTGTGTGTGTGTGTGTGTGTGTGTGTGTGTGTGTGTACATATACATATCCATCTATATATGTCGATATGTATATGTGTATATATCTATACAGATATCCGGATAATTATATATACCTATATTTACACCATATGTCCTGAACATGGAGTGTAGCCCTACCTCAGCTCCTATAGTCCCAACTCCGTAGTGCATGGGGATGTCAGGTGTGTATAGCAGGTGTATTTGTAGACTATTGCTACTGTAATAGGGAGGTTACATCTGCTTTTAACATGTGCGCCATTGGCTACTGAGAGATATCCTAAGGACATCATAGTAAAGTACCACTGCTAGCACATAATGCTCCAGTGGACAACAGCAGAGATAGTGGCCAATATATATGGACAGTCCAACACACTCTGGACAGTCCAGAGGTATACACGTAACCCCTTAGTGCAAGACATGTGGACCAATCCTGACAATGTGGATGTTAGCCATGTAGATGGGTATAACACATGACTACTGGTATGCATTTGCCCCCATAGGTTATGCATTCACATACCCCTGTCTGTCCTGCCACATAACCACTGGTACAGAGGTGCCATGGCCACATACTACCCACTAGATATTGACATACATCTGTACAGCGTCCCACTGCTCTGTCTGACTTACATGACTGCTATGGTGGCCCGGCAGCAGTACATCTGGCAAGTAGCTGGACATCACATCTCACTGGGTAAGTACACTAAGCTGCTAGGCATGTTACAAAGCACTGTGCAAGGTACAGGTAGCTGTTCCACATGCAATCAGCTAGAGGAGGGCTGCAAGGCCATCAGCTGATCATGAGCATCACTTAAAATACACATGCTGATGCCTAAGTAAAGCAGGTGTAGGTCTCCACATCCACTGGAGATGGAGTGAGAGAGGCAGACAAAGGCAATGAAAAATCAGGGGAGGGTAGAGAATAAAACTTAAGCACATTTGTGTCACACACCTACCAGTACAGGGTATCAAACCCCTGATGACTATGTAGTGCTATCACATGTCCATGCAGTTATTGGATGTGCCACATAGGTTACATGTTGAGGAGCCCTCAGAATGTATATGTGATGGTGAGTGACATCTGCAACAGGAATATGGTAGCTACACGGTAGGTGTTGTACACATTCCTATCCACATGAAAAGATGTCAGCGTCAACACAGCCACACTCTCAAAGGGATGCACACACATTGACACACTTGGCAGGGCCAGGAATACAACTCATCACTAGTGGGATTACTACAATACAGTACTGTGCAGGTATCACATGCACTACAGGGATCATACGGAGGTAATATAGGCAAAGGGTATGTAGAGGTGTCTGACATCAGACAGCATGCTTCAGTATGCCAATGGGGGTTATAATGAGTGTGAATGTGGTCATACGCATCATACAACACACACACAGACACGGGTGCCAGTACTGACATGCATGGGTGCATTGCTTCATGGGTGTGTAGTGGTCGATGGTGCCAGATGGCTATACAAGGCTATATGATGGGTATACCTTGGCATCAGGCCACATGACAATGGTCTGCATTGTGGCTTAGGGGTGTAGTGTCAGGATTTGCCCAAACAGGTGTGTATTGTATTCACCATCTAGTCACCTGAGTGACTATTGCATGTGGCCAATGCTGTGCATTGCTTGCTATGTATGTGTTCTTTAGTAAATGACATGGACGGTGTCTGAGATGTGCACACTTCCCAAATGCATGCACAGTGACATGTGGTACTGTACCTGGGGTATCTGGACCATGTTCTGTACACAGATTGTTATCATCAGATGTGCCAGTCCTGGCCTCATGTGGTGGGAACTGTTAATGGACAGCAGGTTGACCCTGCACCTACATTGATAGCATGATACCGGTATTCCCTGGTGTCAGTGGCATCTGTCCATACAGGGCTTGTGTTTCAGGCATGGTATGTCCTTTGTGGGTCACATTTACTGGCACCACAGGTATTGCAACTGTCCAGTGGGGAACAGGGGAGAGGTGCGCTGTTGGCATGTACATGCCTATTGGACTGATGGACAGGGTGCCATGCCCTCTGTAGCCCACTGCAATCATACCATGGTTACTATCAGTGGGAATTATGCAGAGTGCTACCAACATAGCGGGTGTTGCCTAGGCAAGTGTGTGTGTGTGTGTGTGTGTGTGTGTGTGTGTGTGTGTGTGTGTGTGTGCGTGTGTGCGTGTGTGTGCGTGTGTGTGTGTGTGTATGAGACATGGGTTGAGAGTGTTCCCTGGGTAATACAAGGTTTGCTAATGTAGTTCAGCTGGCACTGATGTCACATATAGGGATATGGATTTGCACCCCAGCCTCTCGGCTATTTCACATCTGTTATCCCTGTACAGTGGACATTGTGATATACACTAGGACCACCATATAAGAAGTTTGCAAAACCCACTCCATATTTAGTCCAGTTGTTACACACTCACACCCACCTCCACACAGGATACGAATGACAAACACAAGCACACACACACACACACACACACACACACACACACACACACACACACACACACACACACACACATACCTGTCATGTCCGGGATTAAAACTCCTACATAACTAGTATATTACACTACAGCAGTAGTACGCAGTTAGAGGATGTGCCACGGAGATTACTGGAGTAGTCCTTCCCCAAAGGTGTATTTCACAGTGAATGACATCAGCAGAATTGCCAAAGTAGGGCATTTGAATTGTACTGAGTGTGACTAGCCTAAAATGCTTTGCTCCCTACACAGACATAGACACACACAAAGCATCCACAACTGCCGTGTGTGAGAATAGAACCTTTACCAGACTTCAATATCACACTACAGCATGATGCTTATAAAGGACACACCACGGGGATTGCTGAAGTGCCCCTTCCCCAAAGGTGTATTTCACAGTGAATGACATCAGCAGGATTGCCAAAGTAGGGCATTTGAATTGTACTGAGTGTGACTAGCCTAAAATGGATTGCTACCTACACAAACATAGACACACACAAAACATCCACAACTGCTATGTGTGTGAATAGTACCCCTAGCAGGGTTCTATATCACACTATAGCATGATGCTGTTATAGGACACACCATGGGGATTGCTAGAGTGCCCCTTCCCCAAGGGTGTATTCCACAGTGAATGACATCAGCAGGATTGCTAAAGTAGAGCATTTGAATTGTACTGAGTGTGACTAGCCTAAAAGGGCATTGCTCTCTACACAGAGAGAGAGACACACACACAGTTGCCATGTCTGGGATTAGATCACCTACCTAACTAGTTTATCACACTACAGCAGTACGCAGTTATAAGATGTGCCTTGGAGATTATTGAGCTACACCTTTCCCAAAGGTGTATTTCAAGGTGGATGACATCAGCAGCCTTGCCAAAGTAGGGCATTTGAATTGCAGGGAGTGTGACTAGCCTAAAAATCATTGTTGTCTACACATACACACACACACACACACACACACACACACACACACACACACACACACACACACACACACACACACACAGTTGTCATGTCTGAGATTAGATCTCCTACCTAACTAGATTATCACACTACAGCAGTGCACAGTTATAGGATGCGCCATGGAGATTACTGGGATACACCTTTTCCCAAAGGTGTATTTCAAGGTGGATGACATCAGCAGCCTTGCCAAAGTAGGGCATTCAAATTATAGTGAGTGTGAGTAGCCTAAAAATCATTTCTCTCTACACAGACACACTTGCTATTTCTGGGATAAGAACTCCTACCTAACTAGTTTCTCACACTACAGAGTACACAGTTACAGGATGCGCCACAGAGATTACTAGGCTACAGCATTCCCAAAGGCATATTTCAAAGTGGATGACCTCAGCAGCCTTGTCATAGTAGGGCTATGGAGTGGGCAGTGTGTGTGCATGGGCCACAACCCAGTCATCTAGAGGTTGACACACCACAATGCGGGCACACACAGGGTTATATTCAACAGGTATGGGTATACAGCTGCGAAATGACTACTTCCCTGTACAGTCATATTGCACAGGTAGCACTTGCACCACATAATCTGTAATGCTGACAGATACTGGTGGCGAGTATATACAGTGAGTGACATCCGACCCTCATGTGGTTGCAGCCATTTGGCTGTGTGCTGGGTGGGACAGGCCTCATAATGGATGGCTCCTTGTCACAGTCACTCTTTTCCACACATCTATGTATGTCTACTTTTGGCTTATTATAGTGTGTTGTCCTTGGATATATGTCTGTATTCCTATCCACTATATGTGCAAAACATGAGTGATGCATACCGAGGAGTGTATGCACTAACATCTGCAACTGCTATATATGTCTGGTCCACTGTTGTTTGCAGACATGGGTTTCATTTGTTTAAGTGTGTGAGCATGCCCAGTATGGCCTTTTGTTTTGCATGTATAGATTGATTCCAGGTAGTTTCTAAGTGTGTGAGCATGCCCAATATGGCCTTCTGTTTTGCATGTGTGGATTGATTCCAGGTAGTTTGTACTTCAGTGCAGACCTTAGTGTTGTACACCTACAGGTAGCAAACTGTTTCTGCAGGGTATCCATCAATCATTTGGCAATATGGGGACAAAGTGTGCAGGGGATAGTGTGTACTTTAGGTTACTGTGTCTGTGCTGCTTCAGCTACATGGTACTGTTGTTAGCAGAGATATTCAGACATGTGTACTGTTATACACTGTGATGTTTTCTGTCCTCATGTACTGTCAGGTGGACATTCCTACTCACAGTGATGTCTTGGGGAACAAGGGTGACTGCAGCTATATGCTGTAATGTGGGCAGATGCCTACATATTCATGGTAGGTTATGGCATCCTGGTGTGGGAGCTGCAGACACTTGCAGCTGGGTCTGTGTATCCAGTTCAGCACCTTGGTACAGTCCTGGCAGAAGACCCCATATTTGTACATCCATCAACATGTCAGTATGGCCTTATATAGCTATGACAATACCTCACAGCTGTACATATTCACACAGGCTACCCAGTGGCAGGGGCCATGAGTCAGGACATTACCTCTATTGTGGTGTTTGGGCAGGTATGTAGCCACCCATTTATGTGTTTACAGCCAGGGATAGTGTGTGCACACAGCTTTGTGTCGGATTTTGTACATTCCATGCTGCCCATGCTCCCACCCCCCCCTTATTCTATCCTCTTCCTTACATTATGCATACATTCTCTAATACTTTCCCTATGCTTATCACCCCATCACAGCTGTGTGTTAGTGTTGGTCCACAGTACATGCAGTGGGACATGGTGGACATGTTACTGTGGTTCATCCACATGGCCTTGCATATGGCTTATGTGGAGTGTGTTCTGTTGTTATTTGGGTGTCCATGAATTAACATGAATTGGCAGTTCGTGTGAAACACAGGATCTTGGCAGAGGCCTGTGGGCCATTAGGTGTTGATGCGGGCCAGATGTGGCAGGCCGTTGCATTCTGTCCATCCTAAAGTCACAAACCGCCATACAGTATATTCCCCTGGGGTGACAGGGTAGGTGTGCTAAGTGTTCACACCAATACTTTCTATCAATCCTGTTCAGGTGGTATGGATGCTGGCAGGGTGCGACCTACAGCTAGCAACACACCTGCATGGGACACCTGCACTGCATGCTGCATTCTATCACTATTGCCATATACAGGTGGGGTCATATTGTACCCATTCCCCACAGCAGGGGTACAACCAGAGAGGTACCTGTGGGTGGTGTTTGCGTGAGCTGGGTGCATGTGTGCTATGGACACTACTTGCATCTGATACACAGATATGCATTGGGTATTCCAGTTATGCTTGCATGTGCAGGTACATCAGCTGGTTCCCAATACATCCGTCCTACCTCCTTTGTGATATGCGAGTGTTTGGGCAGACAGCACCGGTATATCCTACTACAGGACCAGATAATGTGATGCATACCTGTATGTACTATTCCAAGGGTGTGTCCATTTCACAGTGACACAATATATACTGTATGTGTGGGATACTTTCCCCTGTGTACTCCTTGTATATCTGACCCAACAGCCATATCATGTCATCTTTCAGATGGTGACACATATTACCACCATACATTTACAATGGCTTACTGCTAGCTTGTGTTATACTGGTGGATATTGTGTTTGACACTGCTGTTGTGAGGACTAGTTCCTGTTATCAGCAGTCATGGGCAATGGCCACCAGGTCTTACCTAAACATGCATACATACTGAACACTCTCACACAATATAAAACACACACCGACCTAACACACACATACCTGCATATTGTGCAGATGCTACACCCTATCCTGCTACCTTGGCCACCTCTGTGCATCTGCGCTCCACTGGCATTATACCTACACATACATGTTACAACATTTCTAAACAAGGTTGTGGGGGGGCACACCTGACTGTTACGTTGTGTGTAGACCAGACTGGGTGGGGGCACACCAGACCATTACTACATTTCTAAATAGGTTTGGGTGGGCACACCGGACTGTTACTACATTTCTAAGTAGGGTTGGGGGGACACACCTGACTGTTACCACATTTCTATGCTGGGCTGGGGGAAGGGGCACACCTGGCTGTTCCTACATTTCTACATAGGATTGTGGGGGGACATACCTGCCTATTTTTACATTTCTTCACAGGATTGGGGGGGTATACCTGACCGTTACTACATTTCTACGCTGGTATGGGGGAAGGGCACACTTGACTGTTTCTACATGTCTACATAGGATTGTGGGGGGGGACACCTGACTACCTGACTGCTTCTACATTTCGACACAGGACTGTGGGTGCACACACAGTTGCCTGTTACTAAATTTCTACGCAGGACTGGGGGGGCACACCTGACTGTTACTACATTTCTACACAGGATTGGGGGGCATCCCTTACTGTTTCTACATAGCTACATAGTATGGCGGCACACCTGGCACAGGCACACATTTGCTATGACTGTACTGGTATGTCAGGTACTCCATTTCATTCTGTATTCTAACCTATAATACTGACTAGAGGCATATCAGTGTACTACAGGTCTTAGCGGTGGTTACCCTACATATTAGTGTCTGACTTCCTACCCTTCAGAACTAACATCCCACTGCATGGCTGTAGTCTGTCTGTGTAGGCCTGGGGGGGAGTTTACCCACAGGCATCATTCAGAGGCCATAACACCGGCTCTGTTTGGGTTTGTCTACACATGTCCTGCTGGCTGAGACTGTTGTTGGGTATGTGAGCCTCCCTGACTGGCATGTGTGAGTCATATAGACACACATGTTGCCCAGAACATTTCCTGCAGTGGGGTTTGTCACCCTGTGTAGTACTGGCTACTATGGTGACTCCAGTATGTGTTACAGATGTCATTGTGCCACTATGGGTGTCTGCTATCTGCTGCCATAACATTCAGCCACCCAATTCCCTTGCATACTCACATCCATACCATAGATACAGGTAATGGCGCATTCTACTCCATTTGGCAATTGGTAGGTTGATTGACTTGCCTTGTGGGTGTGCTAGGATTGAGAATGGTGCTGGAGGGCTGCCTATGTCGAAAGCACATAGTACACACCCTATACATGGTTGAGCACAGGTAGTGTCATGTTTGGCATCCCTTTTACTGTATGTGTGAGTCAGAGAGAGGTGTCATTCCCTGGGTCCCTATTGTGTCAGTGTATGTGCTGTGCATTGTCTCTTTGCCACGGCCTAGGCCTACTGGCCATGCTTCCATCTGCCTACTGGGGCAGGCTCACATTGTTCCTCCTCTGAGTCACTCTGTGCCTGTGCAGGCCTTGGCATTGGTGGGGAGCTGTGTGGCTGTGCCCCATGCTGTTCCTGTTGCAGCTGTTTCTGCAGGATCATATTGTGTATCATGGCACATACCATAATAATTTGGGTACATGTAGCTGGTGAGTACTGCAAGGCTCCACCGAATGTGTCCAGACACTGGAACCATGACTTGAGCATCCCAAACACATGCTCTATTATAAGTCTGGTCTGTGCGTGTGCCTCATTATGACATTCTTGTTCAGGTGTGTGTCCATTTCTGATGGCTGTCATCAGCCACAGCTCCAGTGTGTAACCAGCATCCCCCACTAGGTGACAGTAGGGGATGTCACCATTGGCAAATCTCTGGTACAGCTGAGTCAGATGCCAAATGTGGGAATTGTGATAGCTTTTAGGGCAGCCAGCACACACATTCATTATAATGCCCTGGGCATTGCAGATGACCTGGCAGTTGATGGAGGGGATACCCCTGTGGTTGATGTAGGCCCTACCCTGATCACCGGTCTTTGATGCATATGTGCATGCAGTCTATAGCACCCACTACCTCAGGATATTTTGCTATTTGGTGGAAGAGGCGCATATTGCTGACCAACAACTCATGGGTGTTGAAGAAATATATGTGCTCACTGGCATGTGCTGACATGGCATCCAGGAAATGGTGAAAAACCAAAACGTTACCAAACTTCCACTGAAAACAAAAAAGTAGAAGAAACGGCCCCAGCAGAAGTAACAGAGCACGGACTTTAATGTAAGCGCTTTCGGTCGAAGTAATACCTCAACCTTCTTCAGACATACACAATTACAACAACCACAGAAACATCCTTAAATATGCAATGGGTGATTAGAACTAATTAATTAATTAATTATTATGAACTCTTAAAGTTACAAAAAATAATTTTAAAACATGCTAATGAATTTAGCTTATTTTGTATAAAAATGTATGTATAATGTTATAAATACATTAATTCACCATTTTCTTAAAAAGTGTTATAACTTTATAAATTTTTTTCTTAAAAAGTGCTATATGGTTATCAACTCATTAACATGGTCTCTTTTCACATACATAATGTTTTTTCATATATTTACATATATAATGTTTTTTATTGAATCATGAGTCTAGTTTGTGTGTTGGAGAGTCTAGTGCAATAGTTCTTGATGTTACTACTCATGATTATTATTTAGTACATAAAAAATTTTATATAAAAAAATAGTGCTCCACTATCTCTAGCTCATGTAGCCCCTGATAGGTTACCATGGGTCTGTACATTCGTCTCCATCTCCTCACTGTGGGTTGATCGGCAGCATTCACATCCTCACCACCCTCAGCCTCTTGCACTTGTTCTATGTTGCCTGTTACAGTCCCTCTCATTTTGTAGGTTTGTTTGTTAAAAGTTCCCCGCTTGTATACACTGGTGGTGTAGAGTATGGGAAAAACCAGAGGGGAATGTGTTTGCATTGTTTATAGTAGTGTTCTGGGTTGGGCTGGTCTGCTGCCTGTGTAATTGGCTGATTCTGATACATTTCATCTGCCAGCTATGCTAGTTCTCCTTGATAACCTTCCTACTGCTGTTTTCCCTTCCCATTGCCTTTCTGTTTAAGCCCAGGGGCACGCCACAGAAACAGAGTGCTCAAATGTGCACAGTGCTGCTATTTGCTGGTTTAACTTGTTTTTTCTTCCTTTAATACCCAGTGCGTGGCACGCACTCCTGCTTAGGCAATGTTAAGAGTGCTAAGCAGATTCAGACACACACCCTTGCTTAGCTGTGCTAAGCTTGGAGCAAACCCGAGCCACAGGGCTCCAGTCCACTTACAGTATGCCTGACCCCCCCCCCCCCATGATGTCAGCTAACTCCTAGGCTTGCACCAAGCTATTCCTACTCTTACACTGTTGGGACCTGACTAACATGCTGGGGAAAACTGGGATTCACTATCATTCCCCTCATTTGCATAGGATTGCCTGCTAATGCATAGTTACATGTCTCACACTGAGCCTCCCCCCTTAGCAACCACTACTCACTGGCCACGTTGTGTTCTGCCTGCCATTGACTTGCATGGCAGAATACTGATTTTAGTTGGAATGCTTCTTTTAGGTTTATTTTATTATTTCCCCTGATCCCATTTGCGTGCCACTGCCCTACGCTTAAACAATCAAGATCGGCTAAAAAAAACATTGATTTTTTAAATATTTAGGCTGTTTGCAAAGCCAATGGCCTTATACTTGGCCATTGGCATGCTTCCTGACTGATATGCAGCCTTTATTTGGTTACTAACCGAGTACATTTCTGCAGATTGCACTAGTCCTGCACAGCCTGTTGCAAACTTCCTGGATCACAAATTCACCTCATTTGCATGGATTCCTCCTGCAAATGGGTGATTTGCATACAGGGGCTTAGTCCGTGCAGGACTAGTGCAGGAGTGCTCATGCACGTCCTTGTCAGCTGTTCCTGGATCGCACGGCAGACATATTGCCTGCTAGAGCTCCTGCACTGATCCTGCACGTCGTGCAAGGCATACAGAATCCAGGGGGCAGTCCTTTTTAGTTTGATAGCAGAAGAACACATTATACTAAATAAAATGTCTCAAAAGTGACTTCACAAAAATCTTCTTTTCCAGAGTGAATTAACATTTGTGCAACAGAAACAGTGAATCCAAACAGAAAAACAGGACAGTTAGATTATCCCATACAATATACCTGTTAATGGGGTGTCCATTCCTCCTAGTAATGTGAATGCCTGGTAATTGCAATGGACAAGTTTCTGCTTATTGAACATTTACTTTCCCTGAATGCACCAGTTCTGCATATAATATTATTTCAAGAGTTTGTTATGATGATCTCGGTGGAGGGAGAAAAGGACCTGTACCGATTGGCTAGACAGAGGGACCGAACTAGTAAAGATGTGCAGCAGGTAAGGGTGATAAAGGATAATGAGGGAAATGTACTCACAAGCGAAGAGAGTGTGTTGAGCAGATGGAAAGAGTACTTTGAGGGGCTGATGAATGAAGAGAATGAGAGGGAGAGAAGGTTGGATGATGTGCGGATAGTGAATCATGAAGTGCAGTGGATTAGCAAGGAGGAAGTAAGGATAGCTATGAAGAGGATGAAGAACGGAAAGGCTGTTGGTCCAGATGACATACCTGTGGAAGCATGGAGGTGTTTAGGAGAAATGGCAGTGGAGTTTTTAACTAGATTGTTTAATGAAATCTTGGAAAGTGAGAGGATGCCTGAGGAATGGAGAAAAAGTGTTTTGGTATGGATTTTTAAGAATAAGAGTGATGTGGGAGGTTGGCATAATGGTTAAGGTGTTTACCTTACGAACACAAGGTCCAGGGTTTGATTCTCACATGGGGCCTAATTGGCTAGGCTTGAAATGGCCCACAAGGGAAGTTAGCCTAGTACTAATCTATGAACCTATGAACCTATGTGCAGAGCTGTAGTAACCACAGAGGGATTAAACTGATCAGTCACAGCATGAAGTTATGGGAAAGAGTAGTGGAAGCTAGGATAAGAAGGGAGGTGATGATTAGTGATCAGCAGTATGGTTTCATGGCAGGAAAGAGCACTACAGATGCGATGTTTGCTCTGAGAGTGTTGATGGAGAAGTACAGAGAAGGTCAGAAGGAGTTGCATTGTGTCTTTGTGGATTCAGAGAAAGCATATGACAGGATGCCTAGAGAGGAGTTGTGGTATTGTATGAGGAAGTCGGGAGTGTCAGAGAAGTATGTAAGTGCGTTAGAGGATATGTACAAAGGTAGTGTGACAGGGGGAGTGATGGATGCGTTTAAGGTGGAGGTGGGATTACATCAAGGATCAGCTCTGTGCCCTTTCTTATTTGCAATGGTGATGGACAGGTTGACAGACGAGATCAGACACGAGTCCCCGTGGACTATGATATTTGCAGATGACACTGTGATCTGTAATGAGAGTAGGGAACAGGTGGAGGAGACCCTGGAGAGGCGGAGATATGCCCTAGAGAGAAGAGGAATGAAGGTCAGCAGGACTAAGACAGAATATGTGTGTGTGAATAAGAGGGAGGATAGAGGAATGGTGAGGATGCAGGGAGTAGAGGTGGTGAAGGTGGATGAGTTTAAATACTTGGGATCAACAGTTCAGAGTAATAGTGAGTGTGGAAGAGAGGTGAAGAAAAGATGGAGTGGGTGGAGATGAGTGTCAGGAGTGATTTGTGACAGACGAGTACCAGTAAGAGTGAAAGGGAAGGTCTACAAGAGGGTAGTGAGACTGGCTATGTTATATGGGTTGGAGACAGTGGCATTGACAAAAAGGCAGGAGTCAGAGCTTGATGTGGCAGAGTTGAAGATGTTAAGATTTGCACTGGGTATGACAAGGATGGACAGGATTAGGAATAAGTATATTAGAGGGTCAGCCCAGGTTGGAAGGTTTGGAAACAAAGCCAGAGAGGCAAGATTACATTGGTTAGGACATGTGCTGAGGAGGGATGCAGAGTATATTGGGAAAAAGATGCTAAGGATGAAGCTGCCAGGTAACAGGAAAAGAGGAAGGCCTAAGATAAGGTTTATGGATGTAGTGAGAGAGGACATGCAGGTGGTTGGTGTGACAGAGCAAGACGCAGAGAACAGGAAGAAATGGAAACAGTATCTGCTGTGGTGACCCCTAACAGGAGCAGCCAAAAGAAGAAGTTTTGATGATTTCAGTGATTCTAAAACACCCTTTTCCATTACTAACATCTCAAGATCTGCTGTCCATGCATGCCCTGCACTTTGAAACCTCTTACAACATGGTTTGTTGCCACAGTAATCTGGGCCTCCAGTGTCTCGCATTTTTAACTAGCTTCACATTTTTTTTTTATCAGCTGACTCTACAAATCTGTTTTTGATTCAACAGTATTACCTTCTTCTATCCACTGAAGTAGCTTTGTATCAAGTAAGCCTACCATTTTGTCATCACTTTGCATATCTACTTACTCCGTCAACATTTTCCTCTATCAACGCTACTTTACGGTTCAACTACTGGAAAAAGAATACAAAAACGAGTAGGGGTGATTTATTAATATCTACATTCATTTTACACAATGTATACAAAAAGTCTTTAAATAAATTATTTTCACACTCATTTTTTTACATTCATACTTAAAACAGTTTACAACTTACCAGCACAAAAAAACTCAGTTATTTTTCTTTCATTATTTTTTCATGTTTACCCTCTATCCACCACCCTTTCTTCCACAACCATCTACTTATTTTAGCTAATACATCATCCTCTTCCATTTTCTTGTTATATAACAAATTCTCATATCTTTATTTCTACAGCACCCATATTTTCACAAATAGGACTTTATTCCATTTATCAATATCTCATTTATTTACTTTATCATACTTTCAGTATAATATATATTCTTATTTATAAATTTAAACATTTCCAGCAAGATTCATTTTTAAACTTTTCCTAAAGATCTCTATTCTTTTTGCAATTCAAAAATGAAAAAAACATGTTTTATAGTTGTTTCTTATTCACTGCAGGCAATACATCTGGCCACATTCAATAAAGCCTACACGGGCCATTTACACGCATATGGTAGCAGACAGTTTTGGATTCACTAAGTGGATCCTCACAGTGAGTAGAGCCATGCAAACAAGGTAAATATAGTTTCATAGTAATTATAGCATAATCTGCTGAACTGTATGGTAATCAGCCAATCCAATATGGATGAGCTATTCAACAAGCTATAAAGCAAACATTTAGACTCAGTGGTTTTCCCTGCAAATTCCAAAATCTACTGGAATATAGCCACAGAAAGAAGTTTAAACAAAACAGTATTAGGGACTGCTGCTGTTTTAATTCATGTGTATATGTAACAGGCTGATGTCTAAACTGCTACTACTGTTGCTAATAGGCCAAGGCCAAGGAGAAGAGTTTTCAGACCCTGTTTAATTTATCACAAATTACAAGATGTGAAAATTGTAGAGCACAGAGCACTGCAAGGTGGATAGAGACACACGACAGGAACTCAGCAACCTCTGTTGTCTTCAGCTCAGAGCCAGGGTAAAGCAAGGGGAACCCATCCCAGTGGAGACAAAGGTATGTGTAGCACTTAGAATTTTAGCTACAGGTACATTTTGGAGACCAACAGGGGACATTCTTGGAGTGTCACAGGCATCAGTATCCAGGGTACACTATCAGTTCATGAATGCTATGCTACAGCATGCCAGCAACCACATATATTTTCCTCATACTCCTGAGGACAGGACCAGAAACATGAAGGAGTTCTACCCTGTAGCACATTGCCCTAATGTACTGGGTGCCATAGATTGCACCCTTATAGAATTAAGGCACCATCCAGGGAACAGGGACGAATCTACATAAATAGAAAGGGCTTCCACTCTTTTAACTGCCAAGTTGTGTGTAATGGCAAGGGAATCATCCTGAACATGTACGCTGACAACCCAGGCAGTTACCATGGCTCACATTGATGGCACACTTCCCAATTGTATCAGATGTTCAGTAGGGGTTATCCCATAGGGTAATTTACTGGGGGATGCAGGATATGTACTGCAACAGTGACTGATGAAGCCCATCAGAAATGCACACACATCCGATGAAGAATGCAATAACGAGCCACATGTTCAAACCAGAAATATCATAGAGCATGTCTTTGGACTAGTCATGGTTCTGGTGCCCAGATACATCTGGGGGAGCCCTGCAGTACAATCCATGTACATGTACTGAAATGTTTAGTGTATGTGCAATGCTACAAAACATTATACTGAGAAAACAGCTTCAGCAGGATCAACAAGGGGATAGGGCATACATCCCACCACCAATAGCAAGGTCTCCACAGCCACACACAGGTGAAGAGTCAGAAGGGGAACCAGCAGCTCCTGTGGATGTAGGCAGATGTAAGCATGCTCAATATCCCCTTGCATTGGCTAAGAGGAAATGCACAGCCCACTCAGTCACTACCTAAGGGGCTAAAATCTTTCTCGTATGCACATACAGTACATATAGTAACATTGATGGCAGGCAATACTCACAACCTTTACCTACCCATGTAATGGCTGTGTACTGCTAGCATCAGACAGAGTTGTCTCTGAACTAAAACTGTTGCAATTCCTGGATTTACAAGGTAAGTGTTGAACCTGGAATATATTGTATAATAACATGAATGAATGGCATGTACTTACATGTTGTTACTTGGTAGTGTAAGCAAGTAAAAGGTGAGTGATTTGTACAGAAATGACCTTAACATGTGACAGCAGAGACTTTTGTGACTTATATGTATCTGTTATTAAGTAATAGGCCTCAGGCATCAAAGATTCACACAATCATACCTGTCAAAAGTGTTGATGATCACTGCATGCCCTCAGTTTAGCACCATACCTTTGTACTGGAAAATCATTAAAGAGAGAAGTTACAAAGTAATGATACACATTGCAGTTTCTGACTTTACAACCCTCACAAGATCATCAACAATACTAATCCAAAAAGTATGATGCTATCAACTGTCTAACTTTCCAACCTCAATATAATTCAAAAGTACAATTACCAATTCATCATCACAAATGCAGATATATATGAAGCACTAAGTCAGGTGTGCACCATAAGCATCTGACATAGAGCTTATGTATCCCTGTATCCAAAAGATAGAAAACAGGGGTATGGAACAGTTATCATCACTTCCACAGGGTGTTGTGCTGGGGGCGGGCAAGAAGCCTAGACTGACACAAAAGGTCAGTGAGTGTGTGTGAGTAAGAAAAGGAAGCAGGCAGACATTTGGATAAAGTAGCAAATGGCCAGCGAGAAAAAAATGAGTTTTAAGCTTCATGGCTGAACCATTAACTGTTGTGCATGTGTCTGTATAGGTCCTCCAGGGGAAATTGGTATGTGAGTGTCTGTATGAACACAGCCAAGTTATGTGCTAGGTCTACATCTTGGTATGTCAGACAGGCATGAACCATGCATGGTAGAGGTGGCAGTTCATCATTGTTGTACCTGACCATGAGAACTGGCCCTGCAAGAAGTTGCACTGCCATGTCCACACCCACAGTCTGATTCACTGGTGCTTCCTGAATTTGACTAATGTCTGCTGGATGAGCTCCCCTCACAAGGACACCCAGTACCATGACCCCATGGTCTACCATGTCTGGGTATGGACAGCTCAACCACTGACGGAGTAGTGGAAGTACTGTCACTATGGAAGTGTGATCAGGCATGGCTACATCAGCTAACAGCAGATGATGTGGCTGACCTACACCCATGAGGATGCTGTCCCTCCCCTGCAGATGTTCCATCACAGACACCACCCATTTCAATGTATCAATCAGCCAATCAATTGAATCAGCAACACAGTAGAGGCCATCATGCATGTCAGGCTGTGCCACATCTACAACCCAAAGCATTTGTCTGGAGGATGTGTGGGAATGTGCCCATGCCTCCATGATCACCCTAAACATACACTGAGTGGCACGAGAAAAGACACATTGATTAAGTGGGGGATGGATAGCATGCCTCCTCTGAAACCCCTAACAGCCATCCTGCTTGGCATCTTGCCCACACTTTGACTATGGCCAGAGTCAACAGGCACTGAAACCGCAGCAACCACACTTCCCTGATCGTCTCTCCCTCCATCTGTCTAATACCTGAGAGCTCACTGAAATGAGTAGGAGTAGGCCTACTGGCTCTGTCTGATGGAATTACAGGGGATGGCTATATGTCAACCTTAGTGTCAGATTCAACCTCTGCACCCCCTGACTGTGCCTCTATTTGGCCACCATCATCATCAGAGTCTGCTGATACTCTGACATCAGGTGGTAGATGTCCCACACTTCCACTGTCAGGATCACCCGTGATAATAAGCAACAAACACAGGAAAAAATGAATACCTACAATGCTATAGTATAATATATACTAACTAACAGTGGTGCCACTATTACAAACAGTACAGCAATACACACAACAGTCCTGACACCAACATCACAAACTAAATATTTCTTTGAACTGCTCATCAGTACTGACATAAAAATGCTTGATTTACCATGTGCAGATGATAGATGGTCTTGGAAGAAGTTAAGCAATTAACAGTAATGCAGGGGGTAAAACATTTTGCCCTTTCTATGTCCATAAACTATGCTTTCAACAAGAACTTGGATGACAAGTCCAACCTAAGCTCCATGTGTAATCAATCAGAATGTGTTGTTAACTGTAGCAATCTACAATCCCCCAACCAATTTCCTGTTAAGCAGAACTAACATATTGATGTAAATATTATACTATACAACCGTATTTAACAATTAAGATACATAAGCCTGTGTAGTAGCTGCTTCGCTTCTGTATTACATAATCAAACTTTTAAATGTTCAAACGTCATATGGTCAACACCATATGATCGATCTTTTAAAAGTTCAAATATGTAATAAAAAAAATAAACCAAAGAAAAAACTTACTTGAATGGTTTAAGCAGGAGAGCAGCCTCCCCTGAACCCCCCACAGCCCCCACTCTTTAAGTATACCAACTCCAAGATCACACTACAGTGCAGAAAAGGGAAATCTTCCCATTTTGCACTGTACGGAGATGTCCATTGAAATGTTCGAACTTTTAAAAGTTCGATCATCTGGTGTCAACCATATGACATTCAAAATTTTAAAAGTTCGACAACGTGGTATAGACCCACTGCTTCTGGGCCATACTTGTTCCTGAAACAGTGAAACAGTAGCACCAATATCAAGGACATGCTGTTCTGCACTTTCCTGGGAGCTGTCTGGATCCCTGACAGTGGACAGGAAATCTTCATTTGCTGTTAGTGGTGGCTCTGTAGCAGCCCCCCCAATACCCATCCAATCACTATCCACTGCAGCTTCTCTCCTCCATGTAGATGAGATCATGTCAGTGACCATATGGTGCACCTGGTTATATGTCCTGCTGTGGCCACATAATGCATTCACATCTGCAACTATCTGCTGCCAAATTTGCATTCTGCCTGACATATCAATTTGCATTCTGCCTGACATATCTCCACGCCCCCTCTCAAGCAGAAAGGTACCATGTCACTTAATAGCTTCCACAATGACATGATTCTTAGGATCACTGAATGGTGGTTTTCAGGGATTGAGATGCCTAGGTGCCAAAGTCCTAGGTATCCTAAACACAACAGAGGGATAATACACATAAGTGTCACATAACTAAAAAATGCCTGTTCCCAGATAAAACAAAAAGGTAGCATTTCAGTATTACCCACTCCAGAAACTTAAAACAGTCTAGAAATCTGAAATATGAACAACGGGAACTGTGTGGCTGTAACATATTACATTCACACACAAAGAAAGGCCAGATGCAAAACAAGGGAGACTAACAATAGCAGTGTATCCTTGATTGTGCCAAAACAGAAATGCAGCTTTGCTTATCACCCCCAAAACAGCAGGCAAATGACAAATTTTGTTAATAAACCATCAGTGAAATGCTTAAAGTGCTATCAAATGAACTGTCCCGAAGTATTTGTACAGATTTAACACATAACATTAAATTTTAAGCTCTTGCCAATTATGTATACCTGTGAAATGTACTGACAAACATGCCCATGCCATCAATACACTTCTAAGTAATGCATACAGATAACAGTAGCATTTGTTAATTAATATATATATTTATATATCTATATATCTTATATATATATATATATATATATATATATATATATATATATATATATATATATATATATATATATATATATATATATATATATACATATATATATATATATATATATATATATATATGGGTCTACCTCGACCCACCAAAATTAAGTTTCTACAAAACGTAAATTCATCACCCAATTTTTACGAAAGTGCGTTTATCCGAAAATGCACTTTTGTGAAAAGCAGGTCAACAAAGAGCACAAAAAAACACATGCATGCAAGCCCCCCTGCACCCCCCTAAGTAGGGGGCTGTGCGCCCACACCCTCACTACTTATATATTCTAACTCCAAGATCGCACTACAGTGGGGAAAAGGAAATATTCCCTTATCCCTGCTCTGCCACGCTGTGATCTACAACAACAACCGCCGTTGCTTTTTTATTGACTCAGTTTTTCGTGAAAGTGCATTTTCAGATAAATGCACTTTTGGAAAAATGGGGCTGCGAATTTACGTTTCACAGAAATGTAATTTCAGTGGTTTAAGGTAGACCTATATATATATATATATATATATATATATATATATATATATATATATATATATATATATATATACACACACACACACAAAACAGAGTTTTAATGACATTTCAGCATCTGCAGTATATAACTGAAAAGTGCAAGCATACCTTTTCAAGTGCAGTAGTCTTCTGTGCAGCTATATCCCAAAGTAATAGCCTCTTCTGTGTTCTCAACATTAGGGAAGAAAATATTTTGTCCCTTATGCCTAGGTTTGAATCCCACAGTTTAAAATCAATGTTATCAGTGTATAAAGCCAAAAGCAAGTATGTTGGGTCATGACATTTATGCCCCCACAGCATGTCTGCAAACTTAATTCTCCTAGCAGTTACCTTCCAGTTCTCAATATATATTTCCAAGCTACAGCCGCAGACACCCCTCAAATTAAGGTCATGTATCAGAATAACCTTCCTCTTTCAAGTATTTATGTAATCCCTGCTTGGCACTGCTGCTCTTCACTTAACCTCATGCAAAAGAGGTTGGCATCATTGCTCGGGTTTGTGCACTACTAATAAATGCAATAACTGGAATGGGCAGGAAAGCATTAGTTTCCATTGCTCTATGTTGGGTGTTAGACATGGCTGGAGTTAGTGGGGAAGCTGCCAAGTTTAGGGCTCAGAGGTGAGGTGTCCAGGAGTCCTGGATATTTATTGGACTTCTGGTAAAGCACCACAGCCAAAGGTTTCTGCAAGTGGACTATTATGGCTCCCAGTACAAGTCTGAGGAGTGTAGTAGTTTAGCTCAGGCTATATCCAGTGTTACTGGTATCTTGCACACTGGAGAACAGTGTAGACATCATTTTAATGACCTACATAGGTGCAAAAGGGATACCCTCAAACATTGGTTGAATGAATTTGAGACTATGGACATCCCATGACTGTGTAAGTATGATAATAAAAGACAATTTGTAATACTTAGCAAGCTAAATATAGGCAAGACTGGCATGCATAATGTGTTCTGTTCTTTTTTGTTCTTTCCCCTGCTAATGCCAACATACAGTTCACTAGATGGGCACATGCTGCTCAAATGGAGAGACTCAGGGATGCAAGTGGTACGTATGCAGAACAAGAGAGGTATCATTGCAGCTTTAAAAGTTAAAGATACATTTTTGGTTTTGTTTTTTACACAGTTGTAGCAAATTGAGCATGCATAAACAGTAGTAGCATAAACTGTAGCACAAACCAACTTTAGGAGTCAAATATAAGACTGCAGTCAGAGGTTCTGGGTTCAAATGCCATGAGTCTCAACTATTCAGAACTGTATTTCTTTAATAATATTTACATTAAATTAAACTCTATACAAGTGTATAATCTGTATAATTGGAACGCGCATATTTGTAATATATGCACATTTCAAGGATTACTTTCGGCAGTCTGTAGTTATAGTATGTATTTACTACGTATACTTAAATGTAATGCTTCAAATAAAATAATTGTATAATTGTATTAATGCATTGTATGTCACATATGATGGTACTAATTTTATCTATTTTTTCCTCTCACCCCAATCCTTATGTGTACTTTTTTATTTTCTGTTATGTGTCATCAAAGTATCTCCATGTCATCCATGTGTACCATATCACTAAATGCTATACAGCCCCATTGGATCAGCCTGCCCCCACTCCACCAGCTCCAGCACTGATGCCCAGTACGTCTGAGACCCAACTTGGCAGCACTGCCTCTGCTGCCCCTGCACTACCTGTGCCCTCGAGTAGTACTTCCCTGGAAGCTGGTGCAGTGGTACCCTCTGTCAGCAGTGGTGGAGGTGGGGATTTCATCACCCACCAGGAAATGTCAGGGTTGATGCATAGGTTCATGCACCGCACCATTGGTGTACACCTCTGCTGGATGGAGAGGCTGTTCTCTCTCATAATCTTTTGAAGGAAAAGACATCAATCACTCCAGCCTCCAGCAGAGTAAGGGGACAGTGATGAAAGTCTAGTGGATGAGGACTCAGTTCTTACTGTCTCCATGTTTGCTGAACATGAGCCTGTGCTGTCCCCTCCCTCACCCTAATTATGGTGTCTTCAACGTTTTGTGTCCCTCATCATCCCTGTCTCTTGTCTTGTTTGTTTGAATTTGCTTCCTCACCTACCCAAATTACCCGACCCAGAAAAACCTATGTCCCTTACCCTGCACTCCCCTCTTACTGAATTAAAAAAAATGGGCACCTGTCCAACAAAAAAAAAATCATCCCATTCATAGCTCTCCATTTTGAACATGTGTCTTCTTGAAACACTTCATTCCATCCAATTGGCTAAAGAACATGATTATGTTGTTGTCAGCACTGTATCTGGCAGTGACAGTATAAATTCAGCTAATATTCTGCACATATTATCCGTTTTTACTGTTGATGTCTAGGCTACTGTTTACCTGCTAAGCTTAAAAAGGACCTTGTGGTTGTTAGCCTAGTAAACACCTATGAACCTATAAGAAATGGATAGCTATGGTTCTTATCTACTTCCCTCCTGCACATTCCTGTATTGCTTTCCCTTTATTTTTCCTCCTGCTTGCTCCCCATTTCACCACTTTCTTATCTACCCCATTTTAACACCTATAATCTGGTAAAAAAATAGAATCACACACAACATACTTAAGTAGCAGAAAAAGCAATAGATCCCTTCACTTTTTGGTCTTTTGCATGGACTTTGGCACTGTGCACCTCTGCTCAATGGCTTTTAACCCTGCCATGCTATGTCAACACACAGTAACACATGCTGAATGTACTATAAAGAATAATGTCACTGAAGTGTCACTGTTTATTGAAAATTATTAGATACACCTGAATTCGATCCCGGTATCATCTGGGCTCAAAAAGAAATGTCTCTGCATTTACATCTGCTGCCACAGAGTCAGCTAAACAGCTGGGATGTTTCATAACTCAATACTAACTCTCAGACTTTTAGCAATGTGGCTTTCATTTGCTCACTGCTTAACTATGCACAAACAGGGAAAGTAATGGAAATGTGTATCTCACATGAGCAAACATTTTGCCTACCATCACGCAAATCTACTGCTCACCGTTGCACTATGCAAAGTCAATATTATTATGTATTAGTGCTGTTTACTGTCCATTTCTTCTTTATGTCATGACATTACATGTAGAAACTTAAACTAAAGGCCATAAATAACAATATGTCACATATTTACAATGCAGCCATGTGTTGCCTCACCCATGCACTGCAGCCCTGTTGTCTACATTACTTTTTCACAAAGATATCAACTGCACTACATAAATTAATATCAAAGGTTGTGTTATATGCAATGCACATCAATATGGTAACATGCAGAACTAGAATTATCTTCACAGCTGAACATGCCCTCACATCCATCAACTGACCCTGGGAACTATTGACCCATAAGTCTATCCAGTCTAATCTGCAAGGCTATGGAAAAAAATCATCATAGACCTTATCCACAGATCCACAGGGACATAGGTGACCATCAACACTCTTGACCCGACCCATTTCATTTTTTTTTTCAAGGGTAGATCTTGCTTATTAATCATAGTGGACTTCTTTGATAATATCTGCAAAGCCCTGGATGAGGGCAAACAGGACATACTGACTATGTTGATTTAGCCAAGGCCTTTGGTATCATAGAGTAACTTTCCCATCTGTGGATTAACCCATATATTACTAGATGGGTAGCTAGCTGGCTCACCAACAGAATGTAGACTATCAAATTTGAGGATTCCACCTCCACCAGCAGACCAGTTATCAGTGGAGTACTACAATGATCTGTGCTGGGCACTCTACTGTTTGAAAACTATTTCTCTGAAGTCCAGGCAAAAGTAGATGGCCCGTGGCTTACCAAGTTTGCTGATGACTGTCAACTGGGTGCAATCATATTGAGTCCCCCAACAATGTTAACATATTACAGAAATGCCTGAGACAGATAAATGATTGATGCCAAACTCATGGACTAAAACTTAAAGCAAAAAAATGCCTCACTGCCCTTTTGCAAATAAGTAGCCTTACTAATTATGATATACACAGCACCCCTCTTAGCTTAAACTCAGTGGTGCAAGAGTTGGGAACACAGGTTGATAGCACTCTAAACTTTAATCACTTTATGTCCATAGTAATAAGACACACATAATGCATTGCCCTCCTTATAAATGAGAGCATCACATCCAGGACCAGGGAGGTCATAACTCCACTGTACTTGACCCTTATCAGATCACTAATTGAGCACAATCCTACCTTCTGCATGTACCTCACCAGACACCTGCAGCAACTAGACAGACCACAGAGGTTTCTGAACAAGACAATCAAGGGCCTCCTACACATGGCATACATGGAAAGACTGAAAGCCCTGTCACTGTACTCAGTGTCATATAGCTGATAGGTGACCTGTGCCTGGCCTCCAGAGCAGTGTCAGACCCTGCCCTAATGTAAATATTGGACATCCACACATAAAATGGGACATAAATAACTTGCTAGAGGGATCACAACCTAACCTATGACATAAACAGAACATACTGGAGAGACAGATATATCTCCCAGCAATTGCTGCTCCTCTGTAATAGGCTACCACTGCATGTGAAGCAGTGTTCCTCAATGATCTTATTCAATAGCAAATTTGACATCTGGATGGATGATTGTAAATTCACCCCAGAGGTGGAACCTATGTCCCTCATGGACAGCAGCAGTCAGTGCAGATAACAAAAGTACTCTGCTAACAATAACCATCTAACTATGCTCAATAAGGGCACTTGGGTTTTTACATGGCTAGGTTTTAAAGGCCTTAAGGCCATTATTTATCCTGGTACCCTCCTATGAACCTATGAAGCTATGAACCTATGCAGGCCTCTCATCATCTTCTCTTCTATAGCCAGTGGTGATATCATCCACTATAAATTGTCCTGCAGCCTTATAAAATTCAGACTTTTGTCATGGTGCTTGTATAAATTACTGAGCTCTGTAGTTTGTGTACTTAGATAGGTAGGGGTTCTGTTCTCACTGCAGTTAACTTTGTGTGTGTGTGTGTGTGTGTGTGTGTGTGTGTGTGTGTGTGTGTGTGTGTGTGTGTGTGTGTGTGTGTGTGTGTGTGCGTGTGTGTGCGTGTGTGTGCGTGTGTGTGCGTGTGTGTGCGTGTGTGTGTGTGTGTGTGTGTGCAGTTACCACAATCCAGTGAATTTATAGTGTTTTCACACTTGCACATGCCTACAGATCCATTTCATGCAGCCTCCCATCTTCTCTCCAATATGCACTGCTGATATCATCCACTATAAGTTGTCATACAGCCTTGTAAAATTCAGAGTTGTGCTGTGGCACTTGTGTAATTTTCTGAGTTCTGTAGTCTGTGTACTTAGATGGGGGTTCTAGTCTCACTGCAGTCAACTGAGGTGTGTGTGTTTGTGCACTTTCTTGACGTTACAGTGAGAGCTTTACATCAGCATGTGAGACACTGTAATTAACATATTATCCTCACCAGACACTGCTAATATCATCAGGTATAAAGTGTTGTCTGAGACCTTCCAAATCAGACTTGAAATGTGGTACTTGCCTTAAATACATGATTCTGTAGTTTGTGTACCTTAGACATGCTGGGGTTCCATTCCCACTGCAGTTAACTGGGGTGTGTGTTTCTGCTCTTGCTTGATATTACACAGAGCCTTTTAAACCAGCATGTGGGACAATGCTATTACCATATTCTCCTCACCAGACATTGCTGATGTCATCAGCTATATCTGATTTGTGCATGTGTACTATTCCCCCCAGGGCAAGGACAAACACTTGCCTGGAAGCCAGGCAGATGTCACTGCATCCTATACAATACAGATTACAGTGACATGGCTTTCAGTCTATCCATGTACATCATGGCATGGTTTGCAGGCCATGTGTTTTCTTGGTGAGAAACTCCTATAGTGTCTTCACCTGCTGCATGTGTCTGGTGAGGCACATGCAAAATAGTGAATTATACTCATTATTAGTGTTCTGATTAGGTTTGAGTACAGTGCTGTAATATAATCCTAAGATCTGAATATGATGGTCTTACTTATGATGTGCATAACATAAGCTTTCAATACAAGTGTGTACACTTTGTGGTTGAAGTTCATACATGTGTTCCTAGTGCTTGCATCACAGGGTTTCAGCATAGTGGGACTGTTGTCAATGCTGTAATTAGCATGGAGTTCCACTTTATAGAAGGACAAAATAAAGACACATTTTAATATTTATTTGTAGACTGTGTGGCTTTGTCACCAATCATTTGTCTGGGTTAACCCCTTGTGTAGTATGTTATCATCATAGGTGGACTCAATAATTGCACCCAGTATGCAAGAATCAGTGAACACAGAAAGCCAAACGCTGTATACGTTAGCCTGAACTGTCGAGAAATAGATTCCAAGTGCCAAGCACAGATCACTGGGGTACACCAATAATGACAGCTCAACTGGCAGATGTTGATTCACCAACTTTCACAGTATGTGTTCTATCGGTGAGCCAATTGGTTACTCATCTAGGGATGTAAGTGTTAATCCCCAGCTGAGAGAGTTTCCCAATGATACCTGCATGGGGGATTGTGTCCAAAACCAAGGCCAGATCAGGATAGCTAGTATGCACTGTCTTACCTTCATCCAGGCCAATCACACAGAATCAATGGGCTGCAACAACATCACAGATTGCCTATCATGTGACTCATCACATACACATAAGTTACTTGACCACTGTCCCTGCGAATGGGTTCTCTCTCAGTCCCCCACTTGCTGAATCCTTGGCCTTTGGCCGCATCTGCAGTGAAGAAACCAGCCATAAGGATTCAAGGGCTTTAAACAGAAAATAAGTTAGTGTAGGTGTCTAGCTACATTTCCCTCGTAGCCGTCTACTGTAGAAAGTATCTGGTCTAAAGCAGAAATAACTGGCTCTACCTACGGCTAGGGATGGCAGCTGCACCCCCACCCCCATCTACTGTAAATACACTCCCCAGTTAACTTTTTCTTTTTTAAGATAAAGCTCTAGGCAAAAAGAGGTAACCCAGTAGATACAGTGGAATTGCCCACTTGTAAAATAGCAGCAAAAAGGTACTTAAACTGCCACTTTTTGTTCATAGATTCATATGTTCATAGGTTCATACTAGGCTATCTGCCCTAGGGCATTTATAAGCCTAGCCAGAGTGTGTTTGGCTTTTGCCACCAATTTTAAATTAATTTTGCTATGCCCTTTTTCGAGGTTAGTATACTGTGCCTCTGTCTAACAGTGACACAGAAGTGATACCCAGGGTAAACCTATGATCTCCCATCCACTCATCAAGATTCCTCTTGAAGAAAGTCAATGAGGGACTCTGCCTAACCTGGACTGGGATTTTATTCCAGAGTGAAGGGAGCTTCTGGGTTATGAATCTGTCCCTCCAGCATGCCCTATTTATTTCAGTGCTGAGGTTCAAGTCTCTCGAGCGCATAGCTCAATGGGATTTGGATTTTCTGAGGTGCAGCATGTCCATTAATTCTGGGTTGGATATGGCTTTATACGTCAGGCACAGATTGCCTCTGAGCAGGCGGTATGCCACTGAGTAGAGCTGGAGTTTCTTTAACCGGGCAGCATATGGCATCTGTTTGAGCCCTATAATCCTCTTGGTGAGGTACCTTTGGGGTCCTTCCAGTTGCTGCAGGTGTCTGGTAAGGTACATCCCAAAAGGAGCATAGTACTCAATTTTGGGCCTGATGAGGAATGAGTAAAGAGGCACGATGACCTCCCCTGATCTAGATGTGAATCCCTTCATGATTAGGTGGGCTATATAAAATGTTTTTCTAACCACTTTGGCCAAGTGGTTGTCAAATGAGAGATTGCTATCAACTTGGGTCCCCAGGTCCCTAATTACTTCTTCTGTACTTAATGGATTACCAGGTATGTGGTAATTTGTGGGCACTTTGTTTTTGCCAAAGGGGATGACTATACACTATTTGGCGTTTAGCTTGAGGCCATGGCTCTGGCACTAGTTGTCTGTTTCTATGAGGTCCTTTTGAACGATGCTTGTATCAGCTGGAGAGTCAATTATGGCGCCCAGTTTGCAGTCATCTGCGAACTTAGTCAGCCACAGTCTTTCCATGTTAGCCTGTACCTCCGAGAAATATATACCGAACAAGAGAGGTCCCAGGACTGAGCCTTGTGGGACACCACTTGTAACTGGTTTGGAGTCTGACATGGCTGCAGCAATTCTAACCATGTGGATTCTGTCCTTGAGCCAGTTTGCAACCCATCTAGTGACACAGGGGTTTATATTTAAGCTGGTGAGCTTATCTATAATGCCCAAGTGGGGTATTGTATCGAAGGCTTTTGCGAGGTCCAGGTAGGCTGTGTGGACCACCTTCCCTTCGTCAATGGCCTTGGTGACTGTTTCAAAGAAATCAACCAGGTTTAAGAGGCAGGATCTGCCCTTAACAAAGCCGAACTGGGTAGGATCTAGTGTCTGTAGGTCCCCAATATCTTTATTTATGAGGTCCATGATGATCCTTTCCATAGCTTTGCAGACCAAGCTAGTCAGGCTTATGGGGCGATAGTTACCAGGATCCGTTGAGGCACCACCATTGTGGAGAGGGACCACTGTTGCTGTACGCCACTCTTTGGGTACATATCCTGTAGTAAGGCTGAGATTGAACAGTAGTTTTATGTTTGGGTTTAGCTCTTCTTGGAGTTCATGTAGAACGCAGCCCGGGACACCGTCTGGTCCCATTGATGCTGTGTTTTTGCTTTGAAGAGGGCAGCTCTTACCTGAGCATCTGAGATGTCATGGGGGCAGCACTCTGCTGGGATAAATATTTGCCCTATTGGTGGGGGGGGGGGGGAGTTGTGCTGAACCTGACAGCTAGGATGTTGGCAATGTCTGTGGGTTCGGTGTATTTTTTGTCATTTTGGACTAATTCTGAGCATATCTAGGAATTTCCACCCAGGTTCCTAACATAACTAAAGAAAGCCTTGTGATTATCCTTAGTGTCCTGTGCAATTTTTCTCTCAAAGCTGGCCTTAGACAATTTTATGAGTGCCCGTAGTTTTTTGCTAATACTGATCAGAGATGCCTTCCCTTTTTGGGATTTTGCTCTATCATGTAGTAGCTTCCACCTTCTATTGTATAGTTTGTTTATGGCTGGGGTCCACCAGACAGGACGTCTGCCTTTGGAGGATTGGGTCTTGGTTTTATTTGGGATTGCATGATCCATGCATTCCTGAAGGTGTTCATAGAATGCATTTATAAAGGATACTGCGGTCTGGGCCGTATTTTCCCCAGGCCCGGGGGCTTTGAAGAATTCCACCTCGGTTTTGAGGAGTGTGAAATTTGCTTTAGAGAGGTTTTTCACTGTGGTTTTTAGGGCACGGGGTGGAGTCGGGATGTGAATATCCAGTGAGATTAGTTTATGGTCTGATCTTACCAGTGAGGGATACACTTCTGGTCTGGAGCATAGAGTCCCCATGTTGGTGATGATCAGGTCCAGTATGTTTTCCCCTCTTGTGGGAGTGGTAATAAGTTGTTCCATAGCATTTGAGTTTATAAATTCTAGGAAACCTTGGGCTAGGGTGTTGGAGCTAGAGTAATGCTCCCAGTCGATGTTTGGGTAGTTGAAGTCGCCCAATATAATGGTGTTTGGAGAGACCTTCATATTTTACAGTGTTCTCAGGAAGGCTGAGTGGGGTTCCTGGGTTTGGGAGGGTGGTCTGTAGCAGACTATAAACTGGAAGGCAGTTTTACCCACTGTTAGTTGCACATGGATAGTCTCTGATGCTTTGTACTGTGCCATCAACCTGGAGGCGTGGGTATCTTTGATGAATATTGATATTCCCCCTCCTTTTATGGTATGGTCCAAGTTTTGGGGCCAAAAAGCATGGTATGAGGTATAACCTGGTAGTGCTGGGGTGCTCTCAGGAGCCTTGAACCAGGTTTCTGTTACTGCACAGATATTGATGTTCTCCATGCTAAGGAGAGTTTCGAGTGCATGCATCTTGAGGTTTAGACTTCTGGCATTGAGTAGCATTACTCTTAGTTTCTTATCCCTTGTGATACCTATGGAGGTGGGTTTGTCTTTTGAGCCTTGCCTAAAAAAGGCACTATGGGGTTAGCAAGAGCCTTTGCCAATATCCGAAAGCCCAGGGGTGACAGGTGCAAGCAGTCCCTAGCGAAGCATCGTGGCTTGTCGAGCATGTCATCCTAGGCTGACAGGCATTGGATCCCCTTTGAATGACACCAATACTTAAGCCAATTGTTGAAATTGATCATCTTGTCTTCATATTGTGGCATCATTCTTGGTGAGGGTAAGATGCTACTCAAGGTCAGGGTCATACCGGCCTGGGCTACAGGCTCAGAGAGCTCCTCTATGTCTCTTTTCATGTAGTCCAGGGAGGTACATCTCATGTCATTCACACCAGCATGGACAATGACTGAGTCATATTTGTACTTGCCTTGGAGTGACCTGAGTGCTTGTGTTATGTGGCGGATCCTAGCACCCGACAGGCAGCTCACCGTGACCTTCTCCTTGTTTAGCCTGGTGAGCGGGACGTCAGTGTGCCTGATGATAGAGTCACCTATTACAAGTGTATCAGGTGTGTTGTTTAGCCTTAAGAGCTGTGACTGTTCGGCACACTGGCTTGGTGAGCTATGTGTTGCACGTGTTTTGTTTTGGGGTAGCGGTTGCTTGGGTGTCTGCTTTGGAGGTCTCGGCTGCTTAGGCAGATTTTTATTTAGAGCCTCTGAGTATGTTTTTGTGTGCTTATGTGTTTGGTTTGCTGTCATGGTAGGTCTATGTGAGACTGGAATTGTAATGAGTGTGGTTTCCTTCTCCTCCTGACTGGTTTCGCCAGTACTGAGTTGAAAGAGCTTAGCCTCCAGTATGGCTATATGGTTGCATCTCTCACATGTGTTGGAATTTGTTGGGAGGAGGAGAGGGTTGTCTGTACATGAGGCAGTTGTAACATTGCCTCAAGATTCCCAGATTCACCATCTGGACGGGAGAGGAGATTGACAACTGACCTTTGGACATGCTAGAATAGTATTGGGAATTCCTTTATAATTGAAAAAAAGGGTCAATGGGGAATGAGGTACTCAAGGGGAGTTTGTGAGGGTGTAGTGCTTTTAATATTTTAGTGCTGACTTATATAATTGCTTTATTGAGCAAATGCCAGGTAACTTAAATGCAATGAGTTACATGTAACTTAAATGCAAAAACGAAAAACAGTAATTTTCTTTTTGTCTGCTTCAAACTAGGTATCTACCCAGAAAGGACACAGCTGAAATCAGGTCTATAGATTGTTTTTTCCTACTAGATTCTAACAACTCCTAACAATTTGACTATTTAGACACTTACCCTGCAATCTTTAGCCTAGGGGGGGTTCTAGCCTGGTCTGTTCTCTACGCTCACTCTTCTCTTCTACCTGCCCCCTATTCCCACCCACCCCAGTACCTTTGCATTTATTCATAGCCTTAACCCCACCCCTAATTGCCAGCAATTAGGCTACACCACTACTCACCCCTCCCCTTACATCCAACACAATCATGTTACTACCTAATATAATAACAATTCTAACCTGCTTAGTTCTAGCTCACATTACATTCTACTAAGGCTCCACAGTCACATGCCCCAACAACTTCCACTGTACTCTCTCAAAACCCTCTTTCAAACATTTACACTATATTTACATAACACCTGCCACCAAAACCATCCTCCCAATACACATACTCCATTACCAAACACCTAACACACTCAAAAATAAAATATCCCTAAGATACCATAAGCAATTTACTAAAACATATCCTAAACACCCTCTATAAACTAGCCTCGCTGGAGACATCCATCCAAACCCTGGTCCTCCCAAATCCAACCCAACCACAAAGCCTAGTCCAAGCAACCCCCACACATCTCAACTCCTAGCCAACAAGAAAACAACAGACCTACTTATAATATCCCTAAACATCAGAGGCATATGCAATAAAATCCAAGAACTACACACCAGTATAAGCATATATTCCCCATATGTTCTCTTCCTAACTGAAACCTGGCTCAAACCTCACAGCAAATGTGAGTAAATACTTCCACCTAAATACAACATCCTTCGCATAGACAGATTGTCCAAAAAAGGAGGTGGTGTAGCATTGATATTTAAACACCACCTCAATATTCAACTCCTGAACTCATCTGCCCCTCACCACAACAATGAAGAAATCCTTTATGCCAATCTCAAACTAAACCCAAACAAAACAATCAATATCATAGGATGCTATTTCCCACCAGAGTAAAATATTACACCCCTAGAAAATCTCCTGAGCTGGGCTACTCTGTCTCTACCCCAGGAAACCATCATTCTCTGTGACTTTAACATCAACTGGCTATCCTGTAATAACAGCCACCCAACCATTCACCTTAATCTCCATGGGTTCACTCAACTCATTCAATCCCCTACCAGAATCAACAAAAACCCTAACAATCATACCTTACTTGACTGGATTCTAGTCAACAAAGCCCCTTACTCTTTCCTAGCAGGCTGCTTACCTGACAGTCTTAGTGACCACTCCCCACTTTCCTAATTCAGCACCACACTAACAGTCTGAAGCCCATTATCCACAGGCAAATGTGGAACAAGTCCAACTTCAACCCCAACTTCTTCATCTCCTCCCTGCAAAGAATTAACTGGTCACCACTAAAATACCTCTAGCTTAGATGAGGTTGTCCACTTCTTCAACAGTACCTTCCTCTGTATCCTAAACACCCATGTTCCTGTAAGAAATGCCAAAGTCAGATCCAGGCATGTCCCATAGTTATAAAAGACCACCAGAACCCAATCAAATGCAGGGATAAGACCTGGGAGCACTGGCGACTAACAAAAAATAACTCAGGCAATCATTCCTTGAACTGCGCAATAAAGCCAAAAACATATAAAATTAGAAAAATTCCTCTACTATAAATCCACCCTAAACTCTACCAATCACAACCCTAAGCAATTCTGGTCCACTATTAACATTATCCTCCACCCAGGGAAGTTTGATACCCCCCAGCCGTCCATCCACCCTCCTCCAGCAGTATTGCTGAATCCTTCAACAAACACTTCACTGAAACTATAACATCTCTAAACAAACAGCACTTCCCTACAGCAGCCTCCCAACTCCTAACCCTAAACCCCCCAATCCTCTTTTTTTCTTTACCTCAGTACCTACCTCCAACATAAAAAGATTATTGTCAAAACTTAAACCCACCAAACTTGCAGCTGACAACCTCCCCTCCGATTACTTGAAAATTGCAGCTGATATACTAGCCTACCCAATTTCAATTCTAATCAACCGTTCCATAATAGAAGGCTATGTTCCCTCTATATGGAAAATATCCCACATCATTCCCCTCCAGGAAAGCACCTCCTCCACAGACTTCTCCAATTACTGCTCCATTGCTATCCTCTCCCCTCTCTCCAAGATACTTGAAAAATGTTTCAGCACCCAGGTCTCCAACTACCTCCTAGTTAATAATCTCCTCTCCAAACCTCAACATGATTTCATGCCATATCACAGCACTACCTTTGCTCTGCTCTCCTTCGCCAGGACTATCCTTCATCATAAAAATAATGGCCTCTTCTCCACTGCCGTATTTCTGGATCTTTCAAAGGCCTTTGACATGGTATCTCATAAGCTACTACTCTCTACTCTCCCCAACTTCTCCTTCTCACAATCAGCCTGCAACTGGTTCCACAGCTATCTACACAGACACCAGCAATCAATAATCTGGGATGATAACATATAATCCCACCTCCCAGTTACTCTCGGAGTTCCCCAAGGGTTTATCCTTGGCCCTATGCTATTCTCACTTTTCACTAACAACTTACATACTGCCACCATACAAGCATCTCTTATACAGTACGCAGATGACTCTACTCTCATCTGCTCTGCCCCCACTCTATAAAAACTACAACAAATCACACAGGAATAATTCTCTTCTATAGAAAGTTGACTATCCAATGCTCAGCTCCTACCCAACCAAAGTAAGACAAAACTTCTCCTGTTCCAACCATCCAAAGCTATCCAAAACACCACCCACTTCAACATTCTTGCCAAAGACAATACCATCATTTCTCCATCAGAACAGAAATAGACAACAAACTTACATTTGCCACCCACATATCTCTCACAATAAAAAAAGTTCACAAGAAACTTGGTGCATTATATCGAAGCCGCCAATTCCTAACCAAGTCAGCTAGAATCTCCATAGCCAATTCCCAGCTACTCTCCACCCTACTCTATGCATCCCCCATACTTACCAACCTTAGACAGATAGACCTACACAAGCTGGATGCTTGTAACAACAAAAAGGCTAAACTTGCCACTGGAGCCTCCTACCACAGCCATCATTGTATCTCCCTTAAAGAACTAAACTGGCTAGAACTCCCACAACTCCTTCACTTTAATCAACTCACCCTCACTCATAAACATATTAACCACCCCCTTAACATCCCTTGCCTTCATACCCTTCTCCAATCCTATCATCCCACTAGGCCCCTAAGATCAAGCAACAAAAATCAACTCACTGTTATCAAACCCAAAAACTCAGCAGTACTCAGAAGTACCATATCTAAACTTTGGAACAATCTTCCACCCTCTATAACTACTCTACCATCCAGCAGCCTTTTCAAGACTGCACTCAAATTCCACTTAAATTTGCACTGGCTTTGTCCTTGTTCTAATCCAGACTAACAACCCCCCCTTACCCCCCCCACACCTAGACTCTTAACCCAACTATACTACCACCACTACTAACCACAGTCAGAAATAGCTAGTTGTCTTTACATACTTTAACATCTTGTCTGATAACTTTGTTACTAATATTATAAACAACAAAAAACTATCTTAACTTGCAACATTTACTGTATATACTGTTGATAATCAATATCTTGTTATTGTATTAAAGCCAACAACCTGTAATGTTGCATACTATTGCTGCAACTTTGTATCTCTATTTATAACGTGTATGATGTGGAGCTTTTCTCCCCGGGCATCCACTGAAAAAGGACCTGTGCCCAGTTGGAATTTCCCGGTAAACAGATGTAAATAAAATAAAATAAATAAATAAAATAATACACCTTCTGGACACAGTTAAATACACACTTCAACACAACCCCTGACAGAATATGTTGCTGTAAAAGGGTATACATCAACATGCATCCATCTGACTGGGGGGGACAGTCCCTGATGCATGTATGGATGCATCCTGACTCTCCTCATTTGTGAGGTAAACCAACAAGTCATAATGGACCTTTTCTAAATGGACTGTAGCAATATTCCAGCTGCGTGCAACAGAGCTGTGTGAGTTGTTAATGCTACACTATGTCTGTTACTTCTGTTAGATGTCTTTAAAGAGGTTGTTGAAGGTATGCATGATGACAACACTATTATCCTCTTGAACTTAACAAGCCCAAGATATTTGACACAAATCTGTACTGAGGTATTCACTCAGGACTGTCAGATGTGGCCATAAACACCTTTATCACCAAATGGAGAGACCACTGTATCACATACATGGCATCTAAATATGTTGAAATGTGTGAAGTTTTGGAAACACTTTAGAATCTCTAAATACTGAAATGTCGAATTTCAGTATCTCGAGACTATAAAGTCAAAATTTGAAAGTAGCGGAAGCGCATAATCGTGAATTTGAATATCTTGAATTCGCGGTTATGGCTTTACACTACATAATGTCCGGGATTGTATGTGGATGATGTGCGGTGCTGTGTGTGGATTTAGGTTCTATGTCAGGTAAGTGAGTGTTTTGTAAGGGTTTTGGGTAGAAGTCTGAGTGTATGTGAGTGTGCTGATATGTGTGTGAGGGACTGTAGAATGTGTGTCTGTTTGCTTTTGTTTACTGTTTGTGTGATCTCAGAGTTAGTATATATAAGTAGGGGGTGGGGAGTGCAGGTTTGTGGATGTGTGTTGTTTTGTTGTTATTGTTGTGGTGTGGGTGTTGTGGTATATGTGTGGTCTGGTTTGTGCTGTATTTTAGGTGTTTTGAATTTTGCGGTTTTGCTGTTTCGGTGTTATGTGGATTCAATTTCATGGTCTCGAAAAACTGAAATTCAAGATTTCAGTATTTCGAGATTATGAAGTGAATCTGTGAATTTATCTATATCTCAGGTCCAGTGATTAGGTCCGTACATCAGGGCTGTCTGCTAGGCCCATTCCTGTCCATAATTGAAGTCACAGACATCACAAATGACATATACATCCTGTGTCCAAACAGCTATCTGAAGGACTACAGATTGTGGGCAATCACTGACTCCAACTGTGATATTAGCATGTAACACAGACAGTATCAATCTTCTTCTTCTTTCGGCTTTTTCCCGGTTAGGGGTCGCCACAGCGGATCACCTTGTCTGCACATTGAATGGCAGTGGAGTTTTACGGTGTCGAGTTGCCAGCCCGGCGCCCAACCTTCCACAGAAGGCACACTCACACGCACACCTAGGGCCAATTTAGAGTGTCCAATCCACCTGCAGCATGTCTTTGGGATGTGGGAGGAAACTGGAGCACCCGGAGGAAACCCACGCGACCACAGGGAGGACATGCAGACTCCGCACAGAAGGCACCCCAGCCGAGGATCGAACCGGACAACCTCTTGCTGTGAGGCGGCAATGCTAACCACTGCACCACCGTGGCTGCCCAACACAGACAGTATCAATACACACCAGAAATTGCTGCCACAACAATGACAACACTTGCAATGGCAAAAAACATGGGGGGATTTGTTACATCAGGAAAACAAACACACAACTCAAGTATCATGCAGACATCATACCCTATAATCAGACCAATACTTATGTGTCCTGTGTCCTGGGATAGATGATAAGTAGAACATCGACCAGCATGTGACTACCTCCTTGTATGTAATACAACTACTAAGTATGTAAAGGACATTCACATCACAGGCCATAATACCTCCATAGATCACAGCATTCACCACACCAGTAACTTAGTACAATGTACCCTTCTTCAAATACCACCCTACACATCTTCCAGTAATTCATAGGTTCATAGCTTCATAGGTTCATACTAGGCTATCTGCCCTAGGGCATTTATAAGCCTAGCCAGAGTGTGTTTGGCTTTCGCCACCCATTTTAAATGAATTTTGCTATGCCCTTTTTCGAAGTTAGTATACTGTGCCTCTGTCTAATAGTGACACAGAAGTGATACCCGGGGTAAACCTACTATCTCCCATCCACTCATCAAGATTCCTCTTGAAGAGAGTCAGTGAGGGACTCTGCCTAACCTGGACTGGGATTTTATTCCAGAGTGAAGGGAGCGTCAGGGTTATGAATCTGTCCCTCCAGCATGTCCTAATTATTTCAGTGCTGAGGTTCAAGTCTCTCGAGCGCGTAGCTCAATGGGATTTGGATTTTCTGAAGTGCAGCATGTCCATTAATTCCGGGTTGGACATGGCTTTATATGTCAGGCACAGATCACCTCTGAGCAGGTGGTATGCCATTGAGTAGAGCTGGAGTTTCTTTAACCGAGCAGCATATGGCTTCTGTTTGAGCCCTTTAATCCTCTTGGTGAGGTACGTTTGGGGTCTTTCCAGTTGCTGCAGGTGTCTGGTACGGTGCATCCCAAAAGGGGCATTGTACTCAATTATGGGCCTGATAAGGGATGAGTAAAGAGGCACGATGACCTCCCCTGATCTAGATGTGAATCCCTTCATGATTAGGTGGGCTATATAAAATGTTTTTCTAACCACTTTGGCCACGTGGTTGTCAAATGAGAGATTGCTATCAACTTGGGTCCCCAGGTCCCTAATTACTTCTTACATACTTAATGGATTACCACCTATGTAGTAGTTTGTGGGCACTTTGTTTTTGCCAAAGGGGGATGACTATACACTTTTTGGCGTTTAGCTTGAGGCCATGGCTCTGGCACCAGTTGTCTGTTTCTGTGAGGCCCTTTTGAACGATGCTTGTATCGGCTGGAGAATCAATTATGGTGCCCAGTTTGCAGTCATCTGCGAACTTAGTCAGCCACAGTCATTCCATGTTAGCCTGTACCTCCGAGAAATATATACCGAACAAGAGAGGTCCCAGGACTGAGCCTTGTGGGATGCCACTTGTAACTGGTTTGGAGTCTGACATGGCTCCAGCAATTCTAACCATGTGGGTTCTGTCCTTGAGCCAGTTTGCAAACCATCTAGTGACACAGGGGTTTATATTTAAGCTGGTGAGCTTATCTATAATGCCCGAGTGGGGTACTGTATCGAAGGCTTTTGCGAGGTCCAGGTAGGCTGTGTGGACCACCTTCCCCTCGTCAATGGCCTTGGTGACTGTTTCAAAGAAATCAACCAGGTTTAAGAGGCAGGATCTGCCCTTAACAAAGCTGAACTGGGTAGGATCTAGTGTCTGTAGGTCCTCAATATCTTTATTTATGAGGTCCATGATGATCCTTTCCATAGCTTTGCAGACCAAGCTAGTCAGGCTTATGGGGCAATAGTTAGCAGGATCCGTTGAGGCACCACCTTTGTGGAGAGGGACCACTGTTGCTGTACGCCACTCTTTGGGTAAATATCCTGTAGTAAGGCTGAGATTGAACAGTAGTTTTATGTTTGGGTTTAGCTCTTCTTGGAGTTCATGTAGAACGCAGCCCGGGACACCGTCTGGTCCCATTGATGCTGTGTTTTTTGCTTTGAAGAGGGCAGCTCTTACCTGAGCATTTGAGATGTCATGGGGGCAGCACTCTGCTGGGATAAATATTTGCCCTATTGGTGGGGGGGGGGAGTTTGTGCTGAACCTGACAGCTAGGATGTTAGCAATGTCTGTGGGTTCGGTGTATTTTTTGTCATTTTGGACTAATTCTGAGCATATCTAGGAATTTCCACCCAGGTTCCTAACATAACTAAAGAAAGCCTTGTGATTATCCTTAGTGTCCTGTGCAATTTTTCTCTCGAAGCTGGCCTTAGACAATTTTATGAGTGCCCGTAGTTTTTTGCTAATACTGATCAGAGACGCCTTCCCTTTTTGGGATTTTGCTCTATCATGTAGTAGCTTCCTCCTTCTATTGTATAGTTTGTTTATGGCTGGAGTCCACCAGACAGGACGTCTGCCTTTGGAGGATTGGGTCTTGGTTTTATATGGGATTGCATGATCCATGCATTCCTGAAGGTGTTCATAGAATGCATTTATAAAGGATACTGCCGTCTGGGCTGTTTTTTCCCCAGGCCCGGGGGCTTTGAAGGATTCCACCTTGGTTTTGAGGAGTGTGAAATTTGCTTTAGAGAAGTTTTTCACTGTGGTTTTTAGGGCAGGGGGTGGAGTTGGGATGTGAATATCCAGTGAGATTAGTTTATGGTCTGATCTTACCAGTGAGGGATACACTTCTGGTCTGGAGCATAGTATCCCCATGTTGGTGATGATCAGGTCCAGTATGTTTTCCCCTCTTGTGGGAGTGGTAATAAGTTGTTCCATAGCATTTGAGTTTATAAATTCTAGGAAACCTTGGGCTAGGGTGTTGGAGCTAGAGTAATGCTCCCAGTCTATGTTTGGGTAGTTGAAGTCACCCAATATAATGGTGTTTGGAGAGACCTTCATATTTTACAGTGTTCTCAGGAAGGCCGATTGGGGTTCCTGGGTTTGGGAGGGTGGTCTGTAGCAGGCTATAAACTGAAAGGCAGTTTTACCCACTGTTAGTTGCACATGGATAGTCTCTGATGCTTTGTACTGTGCCATCAACCTGGAGGCGTGGGTATCTTTGATGAATATTGATACTCCCCCTCCTTTTGTGGTATGGTCCAAGTTTTGGGGCCAAAAAGCATGGTATGAGGTATAACCTGGTAGTGCTGGGGTGCTCTCAGGAGCCTTGAACCAGGTTTCTGTTACTGCACAAATATCGATGTTCTCCATGCTAAGGAGAGTTTTGAGTGCGTGCATCTTGAGGTTTAGACTTTTGCCATTGAGTAGCATTACTCTTAGTTTCTTATCCCTTGTGATACCCATGGAGGTGGGTTTGTCTTTTGAGCCTTGCCTAAAAAAGGCACTATGGGGGTAGCAAGAGCCTTTGCCAATATCCGAAAGCCCAGGGGTGACAGGTGCAAGCAGTCCCTAGAGAAGCATCGTGGCTTGTCGAGCATGTCATCCTAGGCTGACGGGCATTGGATACCCTTTGAATGACACCAATACTTAAGCCAATTGTTGAAATTGATCATCTTGTCTTCATATTGTGGCATCATTCTTGGTGAGGGTAAGATGCTACTCAAGGTCAGGGTCATACCGGCCTGGGCTACAGGCTCAGAGAGCTCCTCTATGTCTCTTTTCATGTAGTCCAGGGAGGTACATCTCATGTCATTCACACCAGCATGGACAATGACTGAGTCATATTTGTACTTGCCTTGGAGTGACCTGAGTACTTGTGTTATGTGGCGGATCCTAGCACCCGACAGGCAGCTCACCGTGACCTTATCCTTGTTTAGCCTGGTGAGCGGGACGTCAGTGTGCCTGATGATAGAGTCACCTATTACAAGTGTATCAGGTGTGTTGTTTAGCCTTAAGGGCTGTGACTGTTCGGCACACTGGCTTGGTGAGCTATGTGTTGCACGTGTTTTGTTTTGGGGTAGCGGTTGCTTGGGTGTCTGCTTTGGAGGTCTCTGCTGCTTAGGCAGATTTTTATTTAGAGCCTCTGAGTATGTTTTTGTGTGTTTATGTATTTGGTTTGCTGTCGTGGTAGGTCTATGTGAGTCTGGAATTGTAATGAGTGTGGTTTCCTTCTCCTCCTGACTGGTTTCGCCAGTACTGAGTTGAAAGAGCTTAGCCTCCAGTATGGCTATATGGTTGCATCTCTCACATGTGTTGGAATTTGTTGGGAGGAGGAGAGGGTTGTCTGTACATGAGGCAGTTGTAACATTGCCTCAAGATTCCCAGATTCACCAGCTGGACCAGAGAGGAGATTGACAACTGACCTTTGGACATGCTAGAATAGTATTGGGAATTCCTTTATAATTGAAAAAAAGGGTCAATGGGAAATGAGGTACTCAAGGGGAGTTTGTGAGGGTGTAGTGCTTTTAATATTTTAGTGCTGACTTATATAATTGCTTTAGTGAGCAAATGCCAGGTAACTTAAATGCAATATGTTACAGGTAACTTAAATGCAAAAACGAAAAACAGTAACTTTCTTTTTGTCTGCTTCAAACTAGGTATCTACCCAGAAAACACACAGCTGAAATCAGGTCTATAGATTGTTTTTTCCAACTAGATTCTAACAACTCCTAACAATTTGACTATTTAGACACTTACCCTGCAATCTTTAGCCTGGGGGGGGGGTTCTAGCCTGGTCTGTTCTCCACGCTCCCTCTTCTTTTCTCCCTGCCCCCTATTCCCACCCGCCCCAGTACCTTTGCATTTATTCATAGCCTTAACCCCACCCCTAATTGCCAGCAATTAGGCTACACCAATACTCACCCCTCCCCTTACATCCAACACAATCATGTTACTACCTAATATAATAACAATTCTAACCTGCTTAGTTCTAGCTCACATTACATTCTACTAAGGCTCCACAGTCACATGCCCCAACAACTTCCACTGTACTCTCTCAAAACCCTCTTTCAAACATTTACACTATATTTAGATAACACCTGCCACCAAAACCATCCTCCCAATGCACATACTCCATTACCAAACACCTAACACACTCAAAAATAAAATATCCCTAAGATACCATAAGCAATTTACTAAAACATATCCTAAACGCCCTCTGTAAACTAGCCCTCGCAGGAGACATCCATCCAAACCCTGGTCCTCCCAAATCCAACCCAACCACAAAGCCTAGTCCAAGCAACCCCCCCCCCCACAACTCAACTCCTAGCCAACAAGAAAACAACAGACCTACTTATAATATCCCTAAACATCAGAAGCATATGCAATAAAATCCAAGAACTACACACCAGCATAAGCATATATTCCCCAGATGTTCTCTTCCTAACTGAAACCTGGCTCAAACCTCACAGCAAACGTGAGTAAATACTTCCACCTGAATACAACATCCTTCGCATAGACAGATTGTCCAAAAAAGGAGGTGGTGTAGCATTGATATTTAAACACCACCTCAATATTCAACTCCTGAACTCATCTGCCCCTCACCACAACAATGAAGAAATCCTTTATGCCAATCTCAAACTAAACCCATACAAAACAATCAATATCATAGGATGCTATTTCCCACCAGAGTAAAATATTACACCCCTAGAAAATCTCCTGAGCTGGGCTACTCTGTCTCTACCCCAGGAAACCATCATTCTCTGTGACTTTAACATCAACTGGCTATCCTGTAATAACAGCCACCCAACCATTCACCTTAATCTCCATGGGTTCACTCAACTCATTCAATCCCCTACCAGAATCAACAAAAACCCTAACAATCATACCTTACTTGACTGGATTCTAGTCAACAAAGACCCTTACTCTTTCCTAGAAGACTGCTTACCTGACAGTCTTAGTGACCACTCCCCACTTTCCTAATTCAGCACCACACTAACAGTCTGAAGCCCATTATCCACAGGCAAATGTGGAACAAGTCCAACTTCAACCCCAACTTCTTCATCTCCTCCCTGCAAAGAATTAACTGGTCACCACTAAAATACCTCTAGCTTAGATGAGGTTGTCCACTTCTTCAACAGTACCTTCCTCTGTATCCTAAACACCTGTGTTCCTGTAAGAAATGCCAAAGTCAGATCCAGGCATGTGCCATAGTTATAAAAGACCACCAGAACCCAATGAAATGCAGGGATAAGGCCTGGGAGCACTGGCGACTAACAAAAAATAACTCAGGCAATCATTCCTTGAACTGCGCAATAAAGCCAAAAACATATAAAATTAGAAAAATCCCTCTACTATAAATCCACCCTAAACTCTACCAATCACAGCCCTAAGCAATTCTGGTCCACTATTAACATTATCCTCCACCCAGGGAAGTTTGATACCCCCCAGCCGTCCATCCCCCCTCCTCCAGCAGTATTGCTGAATCCTTCAACAAACACTTCACTGAAACTATAACATCTCTAAACAAACAACACTTCCCTACAGCAGCCTCCCAACTCCTAACCCTAAACCCCCCAATCCTCTTTTTTTCTTTACCTCAGTACCTACCTCCAACATAAAAAGATTATTGTCAAAACTTAAACCCACCAAACTTGTAGCTGACAACCTCCCCTCCGAATACTTGAAAATTGCAGCTGATATACTAGCCTACCCAATTTCAATTCTAATCAACCATTCCATAATAGAAGGCTATGTTCCCTCTATATGGAAAATATCCCACATCATTCCCCTCCAGAAAAGCACCTCCTCCAAAGACTTCTCCAATTACTGCTCCATTGCTATCCTCTCCCCTCTCTCCAAGATACTTGAAAAATGTTTCAGCACCCAGGTCTCCAACTACCTCCTAGCTAATAATCTCCTCTCCAAACCTCAACATGGCTTCAGGCCATATCACAGCACTACCTTTGCTCTGCTCTCCTTTGCCAGGACTATACTTCATCACAAAAATAATGGCCTCTTTTCCACTGCCGTATTTCTGGATCTTTCAAAGGCCTTTGACATGGTATCTCATGAGCTACTACTCTCTACTCTCCCCAACTTCTCCTTCTCACAATCAGCCTGCAACTGGTTCCACAGCTATCTACACAGACACCAGCAATCAATAATCTGGGATGATAACATATAATCTCACCTCCCAGTTACTCTCGGAGTTCCCCAAGGGTCTATCCTTGGCCCTATGCTATTCTCACTTTTCACTAACAACCTACATACTGCCACCATACAAGCATCTCTTATACAGTACGCAGATGACTCTACTCTCATCTGCTCTGCCCCCACTTTATAAAAACTACAACAAATCTCACAGGAATCATTCTCTTCTATAGAAAGTTGACTATCCAATGCTCAGCTCCTACCCAACCAAAGTAAGACAAAACTTCTCCTGTTCCAACCTTCCAAAGCTATCCAAAACACCACCCACTTCAACATTCTTGCCAAAGACAATACCATCATTTCTCCATCAGAACAGAAATAGACAACAAACTTACATTTGCCACCCACATATCTCTCACAATAAAAAAAGTTCACAAGAAACTTGCTGCATTATATCGAAGCCGCCAATTCCTAACCAAGTCAGCTAGAATCTCCATAGCCAATTCCCAGCTAATCTCCACCCTACTCTATGCATCCCCCATACTTACCAACCTTAGACAGATAGACCTACACAAGCTGGATGCTTGTAACAACAAAAAGGCTAAACTTGCCACTGGAGCCTCCTACCACAGCCATCATTGTATCTCCCTTAAAGAACTAAACTGGCTAGAACTCCCACAACTCCTTCACTTTAATCAACTCACCCTCACTCATAAACATATTAACCACCCCCTTAACATCCCTTGCCTTCATACCCTTCTCCAATCCTATCATCCCACTAGGCCCCTAAGATCAAGCAACAAAAATCAACTCACTGTTATCAAACCCAAAAACTCAGCAGTACTCAGAAGTACCATATCTAAACTTTGGAACAATCTTCCACCCTCTATAACTACTCTACCGTCCAGCAGCCTTTTCAAGACTGCACTCAAATTCCACTTAAGTTTGCACTGGCTTTGTCCTTGTTCTAATCCAGACTAACAACCCCCCCCTTACCCCCCCCACCTAGACTCTTAACCCAACTATACTACCACCACTACTAACCACAGTCAGAAATAGCTAGTTGTCTTTACATACTTTAACATCTTGTCTGATAACTTTGTTACTAATATTATAAACAACAAGAAACTATCTTAACTTGCAACATTTACTGTATATACTGTTGATAATCAATATCTTGTTATTGTATTAAAGCCAACAACCTGTAATGTTGTTTACTATTGCTGCAACTTTGTATCTCTATTTATAATGTGTATGATGTGGAGCTTTTCTCCCCGGGCATCCGCTGAAAAAGGACCTGCGCCCAGTTGGAATTTCCCTGCAAACAGATGTAAATAAAATAAAATAAATAAATAAAATAATACACCTTCTGGACACAGTTAAATACACACTTCAACACACCCCCACACAGAATATGTTGCTGTAGAAGGGTATACATCAACATGCATCCATCTGACTGGGGGGGACAGTCCCTGATGCATGTATGGATGCATCCTGACTCTCCTCATTTGTGAGGTAAACCAACAAGTCATAATGGACCTTTTCTAAATGGACTGTAGCAATATTCCAGCTGCGTGCAACAGAGCTGTGTGAGTTGTTAATGCTACATTATGTCTGTTACTTCTGTTAGATGTCTTTAAAGAGGTCGTTGAAGGTATGCATGATGACAACACTATTATCCTCTTGAACTTAACAAGCCCAAGATATTTGACACAAATCTGTACTGAGGTATTCACTCAGGACTGTCAGATGTGGCCATAAACACCTTTATCACCAAATGGGGAGACCACTGTATCACATACATGGCATCTAAATATGTTGAAATGTGTGAAGTTTTGGAAACACTTTAGAATCTCTAAATACTGAAATGTCGAATTTCAGTATCTCGAGACTATAAAGTCAAAATTTGAAAGTAGCGGAAGCGCATAATCGTGAATTTGAATATCTTGAATTCGCGGTTATGGCTTTACACTACATAATGTCCGGGATTGTATGTGGATGATGTGCGGTGCTGTGTGTGGATTTAGGTTCTATGTCAGGTAAGTGAGTGTTTTGTAAGGGTTTTGGGTAGAAGTCTGAGTGTATGTGAGTGTGCTGATATGTGTGTGAGGGACTGTAGAATGTGTGTCTGTTTGCTTTTGTTTTCTGTTTGTGTGATTTCAGAGTTAGTATATATAAGTAGGGGGTGGGGAGTGCAGGTTTGTGGATGTGCGTTGTTTTGTTGTTATTGTTGTGGTGTGGGTGTTGTGGTATATGTGTGGTCTGGTTTGTGCTGTATTTTAGGTGTTTTGAATTTTGCGGTTTTGCTGTTTCGGTGTTATGTGGATTCAATTTCATGGTCTTGAAAAACTGAAATTCAAGATTTCAGTATTTCGAGATTCATAGTTTCATAGGTTAGTACTAGGCTAACTGCCCTTGCGAGCCATTTTAAGCCTAGCCAATTATCCCCTGTGAGATTCAAACCCTGTACCTTGTGTTTATAAGGCAAACACCTTAACCATTAGGTCACCCTCCCAACCATTATGAAGTGAATCTGTGAATTTATCTATATCTCAGGTCCAGTGATTAGGTCCGTACATCAGGGCTGTCTGCTAGGCCCATTCCTGTCCATAATTGAAGTCACAGACATCACAAATGACATATACATCCTGTGTCCAAACAGCTATCTGAAGGACTACAGATTGTGGGCAATCATTGACTCCAACTGTGATATTAGCATGTAACACAGACAGTATCAATACACACCAGAAATTGCTGCCACAACAATGACAACACTTGCAATGGCAAAACACATGGGGGGATTTGTTACATCAGGAAAACAAACACACAACTGAAGTATCATGCAGACATCATACCCTATAAGCAGACCAATACTTATGTGTCCTGTGTCCAGGGATAGATGATAAGTAGAACATCCACCAGCATGTGACTACCTCCTTGTATGTAATACAACTACTAAGTATGTAAAGGACATTCACATCACAGGCCATAATACCTCCATAGATCACAGCATTCACCACACCAGTAACTTAGTACAATGTATCTTTCTTCAAATACCTCCCTACACATCTTCCAGTAATTCATAGGTTCATAGCTTCATAGGTTCATACTAGGCTATCTGCCCTAGGGCATTTATAAGCCTAGCCAGAATGTGTTTGGCTTTCGCCACCCATTTTAAATGAATTTTGCTATGCCCTTTTTCGAGGTTAGTATACTGTGCCTCTGTCTAATAGTGACACAGAAGTGATACCCGGGGTAAACCTACTATCTCCCATCCACTCATCAAGATTCCTCTTGAAGAGAGTCAATGAGGGACTCTGCCTAACCTGGACTGGGATTTTATTCCAGAGAGAAGGGAGCCTCAGGGTTATGAATCTGTCCCTCCAGCATGTCCTAATTATTTCAGTGCTGAGGTTCAAGTCTCTCGAGCGCGTAGCTCAATGGGATTTGGATTTTCTGAGGTGCAGCATGTCCATTAATTCCGGGTTGGACATGGCTTTATATGTCAGGCACAGATCACCTCTGAGCAGGCGGTATGCCATTGAGTAGAGCTGGAGTTTCTTTAACCGGGCAGCATATGGCATCTGTTTGAGCCCTTTAATCCTCTTGATGGGGTACGTTTGGGGTCTTTCCAGTTGCTGCAGGTGTCTGGTAAGGTACATCCCAAAAGGGGCATTGTACTCAATTATGGGCCTGATGAGGGATGAGTAAAGAGGCACGATGACCTCCCCTGATCTAGATGTGAATCCCTTCATGATTAGGTGGGCTATATAAAATGTTTTTCTAACCACTTTGGCCACGTGGTTGTCAAATGAGAAATTGCTATCAACTTGAGTCCCCAGGTCCCTAATTACTTCTTACATACTTAATGGATTACCACCTATGTAATAGTTTGTGGGCACTTTGTTTTTGCCAAAGGGGATGACTATACACTTTTTGGCGTTTAGCTTGAGGCCATGGCTCTGGCACCAGTTGTCTGTTTCTATGAGGCCCTTTTGTAGGATGCTTATATCGGCTGGAGAGTCGATTATAGCACCCAGTTTGCAGTCATCTGTGAACTTGGGTCAGCCACAGTCCTTCCGTGTTAGCCTGTACCTCCGAGAAATATATACCGAACAAGAGAGGTCCCAGGACTGAGCCTTGTGGGACGCCACTTGTAACTGGTTTGGAGTCTGACATGGCTCCAGCAATTCTAACCATGTGGGTTCTGTCCTTCAGCCAGTTTGCAACCCATCTAGTGACATACGGGTTTATATTTAAGCTGGTGCGCTTATCTATAATGCCCAAGTGGGGTATTGTACTGAAGGCTTTTGCAAGGTCCAGGTAGGCTGTGTGGACCACCTTCCCCTCGTCAATGGCCTTGGTGACTGTTTCAAAGAAATCAACCAGGTTTAAGAGGCAGGATCTGCATTTAACAAAGCCGAACTGGGTAGGATCCAGTGTCTGTAGGTCCCCAATAGCTTTATTTATGAGGTCTATGATGATCCTTTCCATAGCTTTGCAGACCAAGCTAGTCAGGCTTATGGGGTGATAGTTTCCAGGATCCGTTGAGGCACCACCTTTGTGGAGAGGGACCACTGTTGCTGTACGCCACTCTTTGGGTACATATCCTGTAGTAAGGCTGAGATTGAACAGTAGTTTTATGTTTGGGTTTAGTTCTTCTTGGAGTTCATGTAGGGCAGCCGGGACACCATCTGGTCCCACTGTTGCTGTGTTTTTGCTTTGGAGAGGGCGGCTCTTACCTGAGCATCTGAGATGTCAGGGGGGCAGCACTCTGCTGGGATAAATATTTGCCCTTTTGGTGGGGTAGGGGGAGAGAAGTTTGCGCTAAACCTGTCAGCTAGGATGTTGGCAATGTCTGTGGGTTCGGTGTATTTTTTGTCATTTTGGACTAATTCTGAGCATATCTGGGAATTCCCACCCAGGTTCCTAACATAACTAAAGAAAGCCTTGTGATTATCCTTAGTGTCCTGTGCAATTTTTCTCTCGAAGCTGGCCTTAGACGATTTTATGAGTGCCCATAGTTTTTTGCTAATACTGATCAGAGATGCCTTCCCTTTTTGGGATTTTGCTCTATCATGTAGTAGCTTCCTCCTTCTATTGTATAGTTTGTTTATGGCTGGGGTTCACCAGACAGGGCGCCTAACTTTGGAGGATTGGGTCTTGGTTTTATTTGGGATTGCATGATCCATGCATTCCTGAAGGTGTTCATAGAATGCGTTTATAAAGGATTCTGCGGTCTGGGCCGTATTTTCCACAGGCCCGGGGGCTTTGAAGGATTCCACCTCGGTTTTGAGGAGTGTAAAATTTGCTTCAGAGAAGTTTTTCACTGTGGTTTTCTGGACAGGGGCTGGGGTCGGGATGTGAATATCTAGTGAGATTAGTTTATGGTCTGATCTTACCAGTGAGGGATACACTTCTGGTCTAGGGCATAGAGTCCCCATGTTGGTTATGATCAGGTCCAGTATGTTTTCCCCTCTTGTGGGAGTGGCAACAAGTTGACCATAGCATTTGAGTTTATATATTCTAGGAATCTTCGGGCTAAGGTGTTGGAGCTTGAGTAATGCTCCCATTCTATGTTAGGGTAGTTGAAGTTGCCCAATGTAATGGTGTTTGGAGAGACCTTCCTATTTTCCAGTGTTCTCAGGAAGGCTGAGTGGGGTTCCTGGGTTTGGGAGGGTGGTCTGTAGCAGGCTATAAACTGGAAAGCAGTTTTACCCACTGTTAGTTGCACATGGATAGTCTCTGATGCTTCATGCTGTGCCACCAACCTGGAGGTGTGGGTATCTTTGACGAATATTGATACTCCCCCTCCTTTTGTGGTTAGGTCCAAGTTTTGGGGCTGAAAAACATGGTATGAGGTATAACCTGGTAGTGCTGGGGTGCTCTTGGGATCCTTGAACCAGGTTTCTGTTACTGCACAGATATCAATGTTCTCCATGCTAAGGAGAGTTTCAAGTGCATGCATCTTGAGGTTTAGACTTCTGGCATTGAGTAGCATTACTCTTAGTTTCTTATCCCTTGTGATACCTATGGAGGTGGGTTTGTCTTTTGAGCCTTGCCTAAAAAAGGCACTATGGGGGTGGCAAGAGCCTTTGCCAATATCTGAAAGCCCGGGGGTGACAGGTGCAAGCCATCCCTAGCGAAGCATCGTGGGTTGTCGAGCATGTCATCCTAGGCAGACAGGCATTGGATCCCCTTTGAATTACACCAATACTTAAGCCAATTGTTGAAACTGATCATCTTGTCTTCATATTGTGGCATCATTCTTAGTGAGGGTAAGATGCTACTCAAGGTCAGGGTCATACCAGCCTGGGCTACATGCTCAGAGAGCTCCTCTATGTCTCTATTCATGCAGTCCAGGGAGGTATGTCTCAGGTCATTCATACCAGCATGGACAATGACTGAGTCATATTTGTACTTGCCTTGGAGTGACCTGAGTGCTTGTGTTATGTGGCGGATCCTAGCGCCTGACAGGCAGCTCATTGTGACCTTCTCCTTGTTCAGCCTGGTGAGAGGGACGTCAGTGTGCCTGATGATAGAGTCACCTATTACAAGTGTATCAGGTGTGTTGTTTAGCCTTAAGGGCTGTGACTGTTCAGCACACTGGCTTTGTGAGCTATGTGTTGCACGTGTTTTGTTTTGGGGTAGCGGTTGCTTGGGTGTCTGCTTTGAAAGTCTCTGCTGCTTAGGCAGATTTTTATTTAGAGCCTCCGAGTATGTTTTTGTGTGTTTATGTGTTTGGTTTGCTGTCGTGGTAGGTCTATGTGAGACTAAAATTGTAGTGAGTGTGGTTTCCTTCTCTTCCTGACTGGTTATGCCAGTAATGAGTTGAGAGAGCTTAGCCTCCAGTTTGGCTATATGGTTGCATCTCTCGCATGTGTTGGAATTTGTTGGGAGGAGGAGAGGTTTGTCTGTGTACATGAGGCAGTTGTAACATTGCCTCAAGATTCCCAGATTCACCAGCTGGACCGGAGAGGAGATTGACAACTGACCTTTGGACATGCTAGAATAGTATTGGGAATTCCTTTATAATTGAAAAAAGGGCCAATGGGGAACAAAGTACTCAAGGGGAGTTTGTGAGGGTGTAGTGCTTTTAATTTTTTAGTGCTGACTTATATAATTGCTTTAGTGAGCAAGTGCCAGGCTTTAGAGTGGGAATAGGGTGTTTATTATGAGAGCTAGATCAGTTCTAAGGAAAAAAGTGAAGAGCAGACTTTGTGGAGCTGAAAATGGTTTAAACCCAATTAAGCGGCGCTGTCCGATGCTGCGCTATGTGCAAAATCACGCAAAGCCGCGCTAAAGGGGGTTTTATGCAGGGGGACTTGAAAGAGCTAGAAATTGGCCCAAAATGGCCAATAGACTACCAGATCCTTGTGCTGAGAACACTCCTCCAGGGATAGATAGGCTGCTCCAAGCTCTCCACTGCCACTGGTGAACAAAGAAGCCTCCCTTTATCCAAGAAAGGAAATGGACAACACAGGAACTTTCCAAAAGTCCACAATACAGCAAAGCCAGTATTTGGACTACTCTAGGTCAGGAAAGACTGGAAACAAGGAATTTTTTTTCTTTTTTGCAACAAACAGCAGGAAAATGCAATAAATATGTAACACATGCTAGCGCACTTGAGTGTGTAGCCTCAATAGGTAAATGCAACAAACAGGACAAACTTTAAAAGTGCAGGTGCAAAAACAACTTTAAACAGTTTAAAACAGTTCAAGAAGCAGAAATACTTGCAGTTTAGCTAGATCAGACAGTCGCCCAGGTAGTAGCAGGAAAACAAACACTTTTATCAGGTTAGCAGTCACACTTTTAGCCTCTCTGCTGCTAGCACCACTCTGCAGGACCACAAGGAGGTTGGCTGAGTAGTAACAAGTGCAAAAACCGCGCCAAAGTGGGTTTTATACAGGGGGACTTGAAAGAGCTAGAAATTGGCCCAAAATGGCTAATAGACTACCAGATTCTTGTACTGGGAACACTCCTCCAGGGATAGATAGGCTGTTCCAAGCTCCCCACTGCCACTGGTGAACAAAGAAGCCTCCCTTTATCCAAGAAAGGAAATGGGCAACACAGAAACTTTCCAAAAGTCCAGAATACAGCAAAGCCTGTATTTGGACTACTCTAGGTCAGGAAAGATGGGAAACAAGGATAATTTTTTTTTCTTTTTTGCAGCAAACAGCAGGAAAGTGCTATAAATATGTAACACAGGCTAGTGCACTTGAGTGTGTAGCCTCAACAGGTAAATGCAACAAACAGGACAAACTTTAAAAGTGCAGGTGCAAAAACAACTTTAAACAGTTTAAAACAGTTCAAGAAGCAGAAATACTTGCAGTTTAGCTAGATCGGACAGTCGCCCAGGTAGTAGCTGGAAATAAAACACTTTTATCAGGTTAGCAGTCACTCTTTTAGCCTCTCTGCTGCTAGCACCACTCTGCAGGACCACAAGGAGCTTGGCTGAGTAGTAACAAGCGCACAAATCGTGCCAAAGCGGGTTTTATACAGGGGGACTTGAAAGAGCTAGAAATTGGCCCAAAACGGCTAATAGACTACCAGAGTCTTGTGCTGGGAACACTCCTTCATGGATAGATAGGCTGGTCTAAGCTCCCCACTGCCACTGGTGAACAAAGAAGCCTCCCTTTATCCAAGAAAGGAAATGGGCAACACAGGAACTTTCCAAAAGTCCAGAATACAGCAAAGCCTGTATTTGGACTACTCTAGGTCAGGAAAGATGGGAAACAAGGATAATTTTTTTTTTCTTTTTTGCAACAAACAGCAGAAAAATGCAATAAATATGTAACACAGGCTAGCGCACTTGAGTGGGTAGCCTCAACAGGTAAATGCAACAAACAGGACAAACTTTAAATTACAAGCGCAAAAGCTCGCTAAAGCTGGCTTTAAAGCAGGGGGTTAGAAAGAGTTAGGAAATGGCCCAAAACGGCCAATAAGCTACAGGTCACTGGGCTGGAACCACTCCTCAAGGGACAGATAGGCTGCTCAGACCTCCCCACTCTCACTGGTGAACAAAGAAGCTTCCTCCTATCCAAATAAGGATATGGGCAACACAGGAACTATGACACAGCCCAGAGATCAGCAATACCTGAAGACTGGACTATTCTAGTTCAGTAAAGGTGGGAAACAAGGATTTTTTTTTTTTTTTTTTAGTGATGTGTAACTGAAGTGTACTACCTTTGTCACAGTGAGCTGTCACACATCATGTTGGCAATACCTAGGTATGTTTTGTGGCATAAACATTACTGTTTGTTGGAGCAGCCCCCCCCCCACCAAGTTGTTACACCAGATCCATGTGTGATACCTGTTTCTAGTGATGTACAACACACAGTACATAAATAGCTATTTGACAACGTTAATGGCATGCTTGAAAAGGAAGCCGGCAAGACGATAAACCTCAGCGAATGCACCAAATCCAAACACAGTGATGCTAATAAACTGCAATTTAAAGTTTATTTAAGGTTTATTTTAAGCTTATTTTGAGCTTAAAATAAACCTTAAATAAACTTTAAATTGCAGTTTATTAGCATCACTGTGTTTGGATTTGGTGCATTCGCTGAGGTTTATCATCTTGCCGGCTTCCTTTTCAAGTTTGGTTTGTTTAGCGGTATCACAGTTTTTTTTAACATTAATGGCATGAGTAACATTCATGTGTATATATATATATATATATATATATATATATATATATGTGTGTGTGTGTGTGTGTGTGTGTGTGTGTATGTTTGTGCACCATGAACACCAGTCAACTAGCATGTATTGATCAGAATGTCACATACTGGTATAGCAGTGTCCTTCCTAACACATCCAGCCCCTTACAATGGCAGGACAGTGTATGTGATTACTCTGATAGAGTGCAGACATGTCATAATAGTTGTACAAGTGTGTTTGTGCAGAATTATCCCTGATCACACTAAATCACATTTGTTATGTCAGAGACATGGCATCACTGGTGGTATTATTCTGATATCGTCCATGATTGTGCTTGCTTTTTTAATGCTGTCCATGAGCCTTTACCTCTGTCCTACTTGCTGAAGACCTCTGCTGACATTACACTCATAGTCAGGCAAATCAGTTTGCACAGCTTCACAATATGCACCCTCCCCTGATTGTATATAATATCCCAGATACTTGTCCTCTACATTGTTCATGTAAGGATGCTTATCTCATACAGACATCTTCCCCATTGTTATGCCACCTTGTGTGACAGTCACATAATACACATTTTCACTGTGCAGTCCCTATTGCACCATATTGATATGTGATTGGCGTTGCTGAAAAAATTGTCTTCCACTGACATGCCCTCATCAGCTGTACATTAAGTTGTTTCACCTGTCCTCTTTCCCTGAGTTCATTTCTACAATTTGTCTGTGTGTTCCTATTCAATACACACACTTCCCCTGAGTGTTTATTTTACATGGCAGTCCATGTAGCTTTAAAAATCATTTATACAATGTTGGCACAGAATGCCAGGAATGGAGTTTCATAATACTATGCACTGTATACACTGCACTGTACTGTGTTTGGACCATGTACATAACTATTATACCTCTCAACTGTCCAGATTTTCACAGAATGTCCAGATTTTTGCCTTATAACTTTTGATCTGTTCCTTATAAAATTTATGATTTTCTGCCACACCACTGGGATGATCTCAGGACAGATGTTACTCAATAATTACATGCTTTTAAGTTTCAGACTTCAAATCCTTCAGAATTTCTAAGTTTAAAAGAACAAAATATGTAAAATTTGTCTCTATTTCTGGGTCATTGCCCCTCATTATGTAGGGCTTTTTCCAGATTTCTTGTACTAAGAGACTGAGAGCTATGAGAACTATATATGCTAAGTCCTGGCGATCATTGTTGCATTCCATACAAATACGCTAACTGACTGTGCTCTAATGTAATCATGTAATGGGTTGCTATCCATGTTGCTCTACATGGTTTCCTGGCTGGAAACACTGTTGCCAATCATGAAACCATGCTTCTTTATGTTTAAACATGATGTGCAGCATAAATATGCAATTACCGCTGCAGCTCACCATGCATCACCACTCACACATGTAAACTCCATGTAGGCCTTGTGTGAAGCCTACACAGAGTTCACTGAATTCCAGGGATTTTCTTTCTTCCATCACATTGTATTTCATATTCCTTGTCATTGGTAACTTGTCTAATACATTCTCCACAAAAAATCCTCTGTTCATAAAAATTTCAAACGCATTTATTTTGTCTCTTATTGCCTTTTTTCATCTTTGTTTAATTCCTTCCATGTGTACACTAAAAAAATTAAATTATATTATTCTTTTCTTTTCCCATCAACCTCAGTAACATCTATAATTTCATTTTTTGCCAATTTTCTTTTTCTTTCATCCTGTCCCATTTTTCCTTTTCTTTTCCCTGTTTTGTCTTCCCATATATTTTTAGATTTTTCATCTATCATCTTACCTATCATTTATTCTTGCCTTTCTTGTATCTCTCTAATTACATAAGACAAATGCATAGATGTTTAATGCAGCACTGGATTAGTTTTTTCTAAATTTAAGGCACTTATTTCTTTTAATTATAAATTGTCCCTGCTCTCACTGGGTTTAGCCTTGAGCCCCAAACGAACCTAAATAAAATCTCTAATAACTCTTTTTTGCATTTCAGTGAGAAACATATATATTCTCCTTAAATATGCTAATTTTACTAATACATAAGTATTCAACATATATACCTGTTTTTTGAAATAAGTTCCATCAAGCTAACAATTTTCTATTTGCTCCGGTCTCTTTCCATTGATTTATTACACTTTTATACTCACCAAATGTCACTCCCAAAATCATTACTTCCTTCTTCCGAAATGCTGAATTCCATTTCTTATTTCAGGAAATGCCTTACACTTCATTTTGTTTAACTGCAGACCAGCTTTTTAACAGCTTTTGATCCTTATTGCAGCTGCACTTATCCATCTCTTTGTTATTAGAACTAAATTATCTATATTTCTCATACATATTCTTGATATAATACTTTTTTCCATCTCACATCTTGCATCCATCATTTCATACATTCATGCATGTCTGTGCTACTGCATTCTTTACCAGTACAAATAAGCACTTGCTTATCAGGCATCCCTGTCTTACTCTTCCCTTAATACTTATTATTTTTCCATTAATCCATTTATTATAACTTATGCCCATGAATTTTCAAAACTTTTTTATTAATCAATATTTGTTCATGTGCCTCTAAAATCTGCCACATTACTTAATGGCTCCCTTTATTAAACATTGCATGCTATCAGACTTACTTCTTTATTTTCTTTCAGTATCACCTCTACTACTTGTTTTACTATAATTAAAACATTCTGTTCACCTCTCTTCCTTTTATACCATAAATCCCTTCTCTTACTACCTTTTTAAATATTTTTCCTCCTTTTTTGCAGTATTTTCAGAAATATTTTAAAGTCAGTATTTCCCAGTGTAATGAGCCTCCATTTTTATATCTTTTCATTCATCCTTTTTCCATATAAACGTTATCACTGTACTTCATACATCATCCATTATACATTCCTTCATCCATTCTCTTAATATTTTTAAAACCTTCTATTTCATCTTTATCTATTTCTTTATTATACTCATAATTTATGCCATCAAATCCTGGTGATGATTCATTCTTACCTTCTGTGATGCCCGAGCACTGGCCCAGCAACAAAACAGCCTCAATCCACACCACTAACACCAGTGAGAGGCATCCATATAAGGAAAGGATAATAAATACAAACACAATAAAGTAAAATTACCCTCAAGAGCACACAGAGGTCAGTCTGGGACTGGTTTCTCCCTTTCTCTCCATGTACCCAATAAGACTCCCCACTGGCACAGCTATAGGGTCCAGATCTCAGCCTAGTGGGCAAGCTAAAACTTCCAGCACCCTCTCTGTCCAACCAATTCTTCATGTCCCTGCCCAAGTAGCTGACACACACACACTTTGAGATGAGTTATATACAACCACACAGAGACTCCTGAGGAAGGCTGACACAGGTTCTCCAGCTGTGCCTCTTTTCTTCCCAGTCTAAAAGGTAGTACCAGCTGCCACCACCCACTAATATCAGCTACTAAAAAGGCCCTTAACAAAGGTTGTCCAGTTAACACTGTGCAATATTGTTATCCAAATGGTAAGTGTGACTGAACATCAAAGCTTATTGGAGTGACTTGGTACAGTATCACTATATACATGCAATGTGCTCTTATATCTTACATTATCTCTACACAAAACAGCCACAGTTGAAAGGTTTAAAATATTTAATAATCAGTAATAAAAACACAAGACAATACTTCTTACTACACAGTGCTAGTCAAGAGTTCAGAGATCACAGGAAAATGATTAAAATAATACAGTAGAATAGTACTGACATCACAGAAAAACAAACTAGTCTGATCTTCCTATTTCCTAACTATATCTAAGAGAAAACACAGTTCTAAAATCTTACTTACATATAGACACAGGCAGAGTGGTGCATTGGATGTTCTGAAGACAAAATGATCTAATGCTCTCATTCTTTCTATTCTTAAATTGATAACACAGTACCACTGATTCATTTCAGATTACATCATTTATTTCTGGTTCACAGGCTAACAGACTCTCCAAGGTTGATAGCCCTTTTGATCTTGCAGCTGGTCAGGAACTAGAGCAATAAAAGGAATTATACATGCAAATTCTAGGCATTAACTCTGGCCTCAAAACAATAGGCAGAATTCCTTCATCCAGACATATCAGCTCTGAGTCCTGACATCAAAGAACTGACTTGACAGCTTTGCTAAAGCAGAGTGCACTGTTATTACATTTTTGCAGTTCCACATTTAACACAATTTTTCCCATTTAAGAGAACAAGCCTGTGGCTTATATTAATATATACAAATGACAGAATTATCTACAAAATTCTATCTGGCTAGGCTGGCAGCCTTCATCTATCTTCACAGCTTCTTTTATCACCTTCTCTATTTCTTCTATTGTTATATAATTTTCTAAAAAAAAAATCATTACTTTTTCAGATTTGTTTTACTTTACATTCTTTTGCCCATCCATTTCCTCTTTTTCAAGCATTTCTTTAAAAAAAATTTCTACCATCTACATAATATTTTTGTTTGCATTTAATATTTCCTTTGTCATCTAAGACAGCATCCAATCTTATTTTTCTCATTATTATTTTTTCCAAAACAAAGGGAAACCTCCTTTTTCTTCCTTTCAAGAAAAAAATCTTTTGCCTATGTAACATCGTTTTTTTCTTATTCTACATTATTTTCACATATTTGTTTTTCTATTTACCTGATTTTGCTAATTCATTTTTCTCTCTTTGTCATAATTCCAAAAAATTCTTTATATTTAATTTAATTTCTATCCTTCTTTCCACTTTTAATTTTCTTTATACTTCTGCTTATACAATACCCTCCCACTGTAAACAGTTTTTATAAAATGTGAACCACAAACACTCCTTTTCTTCTTCCAAATTCCAATACAACTCTGACCCAAATAACCACCGACTATAGGATTATTTGGGTCAGAGTTGTATTGGAGTTTTTATAAAATGGTCTCATTGTCATTTGATCTTTCCATAATACTTTCTCTTTTGTCAGTTCTTCCTTCTTTTTAAACTCTGCAGTTAATCTCTTTACTGTCTTTCCCTCCTTTATTATTTAACTGTTTTTCCCTATTCTGGCTAGTACTGCTCTATGTTCTGAAAACTCTGCCATCAGTACCCCCTTTTAATTCCTTTCATGTCTTTAGAGTGAATTATATAATCAAATCCAGTCTTAAAAATCCCCATTTTAAATGTCCATTTTCTAGTCTTTCCTACTTTTAAATCTCTACATGTTATTAATTCCCTTAACATCTTAAAATCAAGTGTTATTTTTCCATTTTCTTTCAACAAGTTACATTTGAAATCTCCTACCATCACTTTTGACATATTTGCTAACACATTTTTGTATTTCAACTGTTTCCTCTTTTCCTTGTTACTATATGTATAAATCACTATTACTCTTATACAGTTTGTCTCATTCTCATATCATATATCACTACTCTTCCTGGTACTAGTAGTGTTACAATTAAAATTATTATTTCTTCATTTTTTATAAAAATTCCTATTCCTGAGTATGTCTCATTTCTTACAAATCAACCCCCCAATACTGCCTGTATCCTTTTACTTTTTCTTCTTTATTACATCTGGTATCTAGCAAGCAAAAACATCCATTTGTATTTTTACACCATTCCACCACCAGCAAACGTCTTACATAAGTTCTAATGCTATTCACATTTAATGCAAAAATTCCTGTATCATCATTTTCTTTCTTTTTTAAAGTCTTTTACTTGCAGATCTTATTTTTCTTTTTGTTCTCCTAAATCTCCAGCAAATTGATTTCTACTGCATTGTTCTTGTTCAATTCCTGATTCGATTTCACCTGCTTTTTCCTCTTCACTTTCTAAAACTGAAAATCTGCTCTCTTTCTGTATATCAATAACCTTGCTTTGAACAGTTATTTCTTTTTAACCATCTCTTCATTGTTTAACCTTTCTTCATTATCCCCTTCCCCCACACCAGGTTTACTTTCAACATCTTATGAAACAATATTTTTCACTGTTTGTCTTTCTTTTGAGCTTTCTTCTTTATCTGCTCTTTCTTTTTTAATGTGGGACACTCAAACCAGAAGTGTCCAAATTTTTTAAATTTTCAACAAAAAAGCCTTGCAGTTTCTTTTATTTCCATGCCTTTGCTTGTTACAGTCTTGTACTAAATGATTTTCATCCACACAGAAATTATATGCTTTGGGTTGGTCCTAATACCTAACATATCCTTTCTTACCATTCATGATTATTGTATTTTTGACTTTTCCATCTTTTACATACATTATTACCCACACTTTCCAACCTCCAGTCCATACAGTCCATTCATCTCAGATTTTTTAATGTCATGTTTATTAGTATATAGTGAAAGAAAAAACAGTTTTAACACATTCTTATCCATATTTGAATTGTGATTTTTTTTTTTGATTTTTTTTTAGCTCTTTTTATGGTGCATTTTTTCCAGTCTCAGTCATAACTTTTTCCAGAAAGTTAAAGATTTCATTTATTTTATTTTATTTATTTTATTTTACATTTGTTGACCGGGCTAGTCTGGCTGGATACATGTCCATTTTCAGCAGAGGCCCGAGGAGAAAAGCTCCACTATATACTAGAAGGTAACATAAAAATAGTACAATGGGATGCAAAAATTATAAGCATGATAAGAAAATTAGTGCAATGTAGCATAGTAATGGTACTAAAGCAAATTGACAATAGCTATAATTAGCAAAACTTAAACGAAAACTATAATTAGCAAACTTAATAAAGCTATAGCTATAACATAGAGAGATGATTTATGTTTGCAAATTCTTTGCTGTAGTAGGAATTGTATAAAAGAAAGAAAGTAGTAAATTACATAAGAGTCTATAGGTATTTACAGTATTCACAGTATTCACAATTGTTATAATCGTTTTGTGCCAGGGCAATAGATTAAGAGGCAGATTTGCATAGCTGGGAGCAACCTATAAATGTGGGGGGGATAACAGGTTGCAGAAGTAAAGTAGTATCCACGTGGATAGTAAATAGTTGCATAAGAGGGGTAGTATTAGTGAAAGGGACAAGCATAGAGGTAAATGGAGAGAAATGAGAAGAGGGTTGGATGCTCAGGTCAGTCAGGGTTTGAGCAGGGGCATAGCCAGTGAGACTTAAAATAGTTCCTCAGTTGTTTCTTGAAAAGTTGAGAAGAGCCTAGAGAGGTCAGTTCTATGGGAAGTTTATTCCAGTATGAGCCAATGGCATTTGTAAACAAGGAGTCACCAGCTTTGTTGTGTGTTTTGAGAGTGGCAACTAGTAGTGTGTTGGCTGAACGAAGGGAAGTAAGATTCCTGTAAGGGACAACAAGGTTATTTAGTATGGGTGTATTAGAAGGGTAGTGGAGGATTTTATAGGTGATAACTAATTGATGTACGAGAATAAGATTTTGGAGTTCGAGCCAGTCAAGCTTTTTGAGGTTAACACAATGATGGGTGTGAAATGGGGAACCTGTGGCAAACCTGGCAATGCTTTGATAGGCCATGGCAAGTTTCTGAAGGTTAGATTTTGAAAGGTTTATAAAGGATGGGGAGGCATACAATAGTGTGGAGATGAGATGAGTTTGGGCTAGAGACACCCTTGTAGATGCTGTTAGAAAGGGCTTAAGTCTATAAAAAGCACCAATCTTTTTATTAACAGCTTTGATGGTTAGGTCAATGTGGTAATCAAAGTTTAGTTGATTATCTATTGTGACACTTAGTAGTTTAGTGGAACAGTCAGGTGTAATGATAGTGCCATTGTCAGACATAATTGAAAAGGAGAGAGGGGGGGATTTAAGGGTAGGAGAGAAAAGTAATAGTTTGTTTTTTTTGGGATTAAGGAGGAGACAGATATCTTGGAACCATTTTTCTGCTGCTGTAAAGACTTGTTGGGTGGAAGAATGAAGTTCGGCAGGGGAAGCAGCAGAACAGATGAGAGTTGAATCGTCTGCGTATTGAATACATGTGGAAGTGGGAAGAGAGGTAGACAGGTTATTTATAAATATGGAGAAGAGAAGGGGTCCTAAGATGGACCCTTGAGGGACACCGATAGTGACTGGGAGCAGAGAGGAAAGATGGCTGTCCCAGAGGACTGCTTGTTGTCTATCTTTCAAGTAGGAGTCAAACCAGTGCAATGCCAAAGGTTTGAGAGAGAGAGACATTTCAAAGTGTCTAGCAGAAGGTGATGGTTCACCATATCAAAGGCTTTAGAGAGGTCAAGAAATAAAGCAGAGGAGAAGAGATTGTTATTGCGATTTTTGTTGATAGTGTCTGAAAAGGAGAGAAGAGCAGTGGAGGTGCTATGGAAATGTCTAAAATCATGTTGGGAGTCATTAAGTAGGTTATTATGTAAAAGATGATGTAGAAGTTGTTGGTGTATGCAACGTTCCATAAGTTTAGATAGAGGTGATAATAAGGCTATAGGACGGAAGTTGGAAAGTTCATTAGTGTTTCCTCCTTTATGTAGAGGAATGATATGGGAAACTTTCCAGAGGGAAGGAATAGTAGATTCAGTTATTGTTCTATTAATTAAGATGGAGACTGGGTATGCTACTGCAGCTGCTGCAAGCTGCAGATATTCAGCTGGTAGTAGGTCGGCTGAAGGAGTGCATGGTTTAAGTTTTGAGAGTAATTTGTGTATATAGGTTGTGGAGACTGTACTAAATGTTAGAGTGGGGGTGTTATTTTGAGGAGAGGTCATTTGAGGGAAGTGTGGAGAATCATGGTCTTTGCTAGAGAGGTGACTGTTTCAGAGAAGAAGGTGTTGAATGTACAGGCTATTAAGTTGGGTGGAGTCTGCATTAAGCTAGCTGGAGTAGGTGTTTTGGTATTGCCTGGATGGAGCAGTTTATTGATTCCTGACCATAATTTTTTGGGGTTATGATTTTGATTTTGTTGGTGTTGAAGGTAATAATTTTTTTTATCAAGATAGGTAAGTTTTTTTGCAGTGTTTCTAAGGTATTTGAAGTTTTGGTGGTCAGTTGGGTTTTTAGTAGTTCTCCATTTTGTCCATTGTTTATTTCTTAAATGCATCATTTGCTTGATATCTTTAGAAAGCCATGGGGCAGCTTTGGATCCTGTTCTAATTACGCGAGAGGGGGCGTGATGCTCAAGAATTTGGAGGAATGTGTTGTTAAAATGGGCAACTGCTTCCTCAAGTGGCAGGTGTTTTAGAGTTGACCAGTTATACAGTTTGAGATCATTGAGGAAGCTAGGAAGGTTAAAGTCTTTTTTGTTACGTATAATACGATAGTTGGGCTGATTTAAATTGTTGTTTTTTTGTTTGGTGATGTAGGTGAGAAGATGGTCGCTGATATTGTTAGGAAGTATACCAGTTTTGTAAGAAAGAGGATTATTATTGACCAATATCCAGTCCAAGATGGCTTGTTTATTGGTAGATTTGTGAATTCTAGTGGGGGAGTTTATAGTTTTTGAAAAGTAAAGAGGTTGAGGTGATGGGTGGGTTTGGGGGATATGCAAGAGTTTCAGTCAATGTTAAAGTCTTCTAGGATTATGGTTTCCTGAGGAAAGCTACAGGAGAGCCAGCTAAGAATGTTTTCCACTGTATTTAAGTTGTTGCCAGGAGGGATATAGGAACAAATTATATATATGGCTTTGTTTTTATTTAAGTGGAATTTGCTGCAGAGTATTTCAGCATTGGCAGGGGAGGGAGGGAGGGAGTCAATATAGAACACTTGTAGTTGAGATTTATAGAGTAAAGCAACACCACCACCCTTTTTGCTTTGACAAATGTATTCAGCTCCCAAATGATTTAATGCACTTATGTCTTTAATGTTAAACTCTAGTGGCAAAATAATGCTATCCATAATGTTATACCTGCTCATCCTGCTATCAGTTATTCTTATCAGTGGTCATCTTCTCTGTAGCTGTTAAGAAACAACTGTTTGTCTCCTGTCAGTTCCTTCTTCCATACTTTCTTTCCTTTCTTGATCTGCATAACTTTTTCTTTCTTTCTTGTAACAAAAAAAAAAAAAAAACACTAGCTGAGAATACCTCCATTGTTTTACCTTTAACAGCTGCTGTTTGTGTTTCAATATATCAGTTTCTTCCTCCTGTAAACCTCTCTCAACCACAAGGGTATAGAAAGTTGTTTGTCAGTTGTACTATAAGGTTGGGTACTGCCACCCCCATGCATCCATGCTGCCCCACCCTCAATGCATCCATCCTGCCCTGCCCCAATGCATCTGTGTTGCTCTCCCCCTACCTCTGAACCTCCTCTGGACCTCTAAACTCCTTTACCACAACAGTCAGACTTGAGGATACCATTATAATACTGTTTCTATTGTCTGATTTGTCAAACATCTCAGCTGCTTTCTTATTACGTTAAACAATTTCTTCCTAAATGTTAGACAATAATGTCTGTTGTAACCTATTTGGCAATAGATGTAACATGTCATATTGGTTTTATTTTTAAGTCCTTTGCATAGTGTGATGCATGCGAACTTTGAAATTGTCCAAATAGTAGATATGCACAACTGCTATAGTAAAAAATGTAATGGACCACACAGCTTAGCTACACACCAATCAAGTATTTTACAGTCTCTCACACCTGCAAAAAAATATAATGAAAATAATCTTTCTTCTTTCCTTTTGCTGAAAGCTATATGCACAGCAAGTCTCTTGTGTTTCATAGAGTGATAGTCCCTTCAAGCAGTAGACTGATGAAACAAACTACTTAAAGCTTTATTATGATGAAACCTTAAATATAATCATCTTTGCAGGAGCGTAAGCCCCCTACACCCTCTGCATGGGACTCAATCCCTTTTCATGTATTTACTAATTCCATGTTCCCACAAATGCAGAAGAAAGACTAACTATCACAAAAAAGGAAACGCTGCCAATGCACAAGCAGAATCAAACAACCGGGTTTATATGCATTTGAGTGATTAAGGACTTCAACACGTTCAGAGCTAAAGTCAACAAATCCAATTCTCATTTACTTTATATATACAAGGTACAAAGTGCAAAGTAATGTGTATAGCATGAAGGACCTCACCCATCTAAGTGAGAATTCAAACACAAAGTGCAACTATTAGATCCTGTTCTCTACTTCTACCAACCTCTACCAACTGCACTAAATTTATGCAACACAGGAACTATTGCAAACACTCTGTCATGGACTTCAACTGCCTGATGTTGAACAACCTAAACATGTCATGATTACACAATGTCAGAGCCTTAACTTTTCTGTATATCTTCTTCTTATTTCAGCTTCTCCCGGTTAGGGGCTACCACAGCAGAACTCCAGTCTGCTAATGATTGGCAGTAGATTTTTACGGTGCTGAGGTGCCAGCTCGACGCCCAACCTTCAACTAAGGCATGCCCATTCTACGCATGTCTTTTGAACACCACTCGACCGTGGGGAGGACATGCAGACTCCACAAAGAAGGTGCTCCAGCCGAGAATCGAACGGGAGAACCTCTTGCTGTGAGGCGACAGCGCTACCACTGCACCACCTAATTTCACAGTGTTCTTGCTCATTTGAATTTGCCCATAACATTTTTCATGTCTCTTCAGATGCTGGACTTGCTATAGCTGTTAATGTACTATCACATAGTCTTGTATATACACTGCCAATCTCTGCCATCCAATCATCTCAGAATTCAAGTAAATAAAGTTCTGTGGTTCACACACTTAAGCCACAACTCTGAGCACCACTACTAAATATTAAACAAAAAAGTAGCTCTTACTAACAGATAGGGCAACATTTTCATTGGCAACATTGCCTTCAAACTGATTTATGAACATTATTGTCTACTAATACAGTAAATTTCTATTACTTACACTTATCTTGCATTTACTTTGCAGGAATTAAAATACAGGATAGGTAGTCCTAACCTAAA